>NC_050451.1:59829522-59959522 GCF_903995425.1 Onychomys torridus | reverse complement strand
TAGTTGTAATGAGAGCATTGGACTTGAAAATGTCCAGCTCTCTTTTTGGGCCCCGATTTCTGCAGTTTCACCTCTAATTCCTATCCCCCCCCCCAGCTTTGCTAACACTGCTTTCTGACACCCTGTCCTCAGCTGATCTCACAGTCTCTGCTCTGTGCCAGCTGCGTCTCAGATGGAGAAAGATGCATGGGAAACAGAGTCCACCAATCAACCATCAAGACAACAGAATGCAGTTAGTGCTACAGCACTATAACACAGTGCAAATACAAGGTATGGGCAGTGACGGATCTGGATAGGCTTCCCTAGTGATTCGGGGGCCGCACCTGGAGGATTACTTAGAAGAGAGCTAAGGTTGGGAAGACAGCAAGGAGAGAGTCCAAGCAGCAGCGGCAGCAGCGACAGCTGGCACAGCAGGCGTGACAGAACAAGGACTATTTAAGGAAGACACATAAGGCGGGTGTGGGTTGGGTACACCAGGAGAGGTGACATTACAGAGAGAGTCACAGGTCTGATCGTGAAAGTCCTTAAACATCGTTTAAAAAAGCCTGATTAGTAACTTAAAGGGAGTGAGAATCTTTAAAGGATTTAAACAAGAGAGTAACACACATATACTTGCTTTCCAAGAAAGTCTTCTTTAACAGCAAGCATAGGAGTCTGGGGGAGGGGAGGGGAGAGGCAATTGGAGCTGTTAGAAGGATTTACATTTGCATGAACCTAGTAACCGCGGTAAAAGCCTGAGCAGTGACAGGGGCCTGGGAAGCAGACACAGGGATTCAGTGTAGAGGTTCTTAAGAGAGGCAATTAATAGGTCATGGTGAGCACCAGGCTTTTGGCAAAGGAGGAGAAAGGAGGTTCCTGTCTGGGTTCCTCAATGAATAGTAACAGGGACAGAGGGTCATTACGGAACAGTGGGAAAGCTGGAGGGGCAAGTTCAGATGCCATCTTGTTAAGTCTCAGTTGTGCTTCCCTCCTGCTTTCTGCCACGTCCTTCACAATCTCTGTCATTTTTAAGGCCACACCCTGTATTGTTCTCTCTCTTGTCTGTGAATATTTAGATGTGGTTTAGATCTCATATAAATACTTACTTATTGAAGAGCTCTACCATCTCATTGAAGGCCCAGATCCTCCATTCCTGGGGATCTTCTGGTGTCCAGCCCAGTGCTCAGCATAGCCCTACTCCATTGTCAGGAGCAGCAAGAAGGCTGACATCACAATCCCAGGAGGTAAACTGGGTGGAGGAGACAAAGCATTCACCTCTCTCCTGCACTTCAGGAGCACATGTCCCCAGCATGGAGGGCAGAATGGAGCAAACTGCTCATTTATTTCGTGCTTAGATTTTTATGTCTCCATTTTGAAATTTGATGTTCAAAAGCTCACAGGCTGTGGTAGGCAATCAATCCAAATGAATGTATGGGGGCCAACAGAGCAAAGAGAATGTGATTCTGAGGGTCGGGTTTTTTCTCCTTATGAATTTTCTTGTGCCACACAGAAAGATCTTTCTAATAACACAGAGAAAACACTAATATGAATGGGATAGTGAACTCCACTCTCTCCTGTATGAATGGGAGTTGAGATGCTTAAATCTAAGCATCTTGGTACAATTAGGTTCCCATAGCCATGGAATGTGACTTTAATGGTACAGCATGCCAGCACCATTCACCTCTGTGGCCTTGGAGGGGCAGGAGCAGAAATGGTAACAAGGGAAGGAGACAAGTAAAGAGTCCAGAGAGTGCAGAGCAAGTCTCGTGACAAAATGTGAGAACTATGCTTTGAATAGCATGTGGCCTTGAGGAGAGCAAGAAAGGAACATGAATAAAGTTTCTCCACTAACAGCACATGACAGGATCTCTACTCTCATGTCTGCACTTGTGTTAGTTAGTTCTCCCAACAGTGTGTTAATGTTACTGCTGCTGCTGCTGTTACTGCTGACAATGATGATGATAATGATGATGACAATGAGGAGGAGGAGGAGGAGGAGGAGGAGGAGGAGGAGGAGGAGGAGGAAGAGAAGGATGACGATGATGAATACAATGACCCAAAGAGACCGTCTTAATTTTTTTCTCTTATTATGTCTCCAAAAAGTTTTATTATTTTGTTTCCCAACTGCCTTACTCTGTCCCCTGTCAATCTCTTGTCCAGTAACTTTAATGCAGGTACTGACTCAAACTACATCAAGTCCATGATCCTACTGATTTTCCACCTGGAGGGCCATGGGTCTTGCAGGGCAGATGGAAAAGTGCCACCTGGATACTTACCATTAAGAAACCAAACAAAATCTCAGGCAAAAAACTCAGGTGAGAGCCACTGCCCTGAGCCCCACTTCCAAATGCTTCTTGGTCTACACAGACCCTTAGGGAAGGGCAGCTAACCACTTATGGGAGACAACAGGTACTCAAGGGCTCATGGGAGCCTCATGGTGGTCCTTACTATTTCTAGGTTGGAGAGCTGGGGTCAGAATTTTAGAAATGGCTCAGAGTCCACAGAGCACAGAACCCTTAAACTGTGAGGTTGCCACCATACTCTTCTTTCTTTTTTTCCTCCCTGGGAAGTGTAGAAGACAGGCCTAATTCACACTCCCCAGCACATATCTATAACACTGGCTTGTACCCTTGTACCCTTCTCTCTACTACAAAACAGTTGCTTTCCTTCTTTTCTTATTCAGCACATTTTTATGACCCATACCAAGCCATGGCACCAAAAGATGAAGATGAGAATTTGGTTGTGTCTACACCAGACATCAAAGAGATTTCTTAAGCTTGGTGCTAATAACCACTAGTGGAAGAATACACCTCTCCAAGCTTCACATTCTCACGGTCATACTGCCTATTGTCAGGACCATGAGCCAGGAAGGAAGACATAGCAGCACTGACATAGGATTTCCTTGCCATTCCATTGGAGTTATCTCTCTCTTGTTGACCATGTCCATGAATCTGAGACCTAGGCTGCCTTTCTAACCAGGCATGGATAACTAGAAACAATCCCCAAACTGCTGAGTGCTGAGAGGCTGATCAGGCCAAGGCTACCACTCCAAAGTCACACTCAGGCTGCCTTCACTGCATAGCAGACCCCAGAATTCTATTTTCACACTCACTATGGCCTTGGAAGCCCAAAGTCCCACTATCCCTGAGGTTCTTTTTAATTTTTCTTCAATGACAAGGAGGAATTTAACTTCTAGATCTAGTGATGAATATAAGGGTGGGATACGAGAAAGACCTAAAATGTGCTTTAATTTTAAAACATTCTACTAAAATGTTGTCCTTGTTCTGATAAAATATACAAAACACAAAATTTTCTAATCTATAGTTAAGTACAAGCAGTTCAGCAGTGTTATGAATAGTAGTCTCTGTAGCATGACTCTTAAAGAGTCTTATTAATAAAAACAAACCTGGAGCCAGATATTGGGGTGAATGCTGGAAGATGAGAGAAGCAGAGCAAGGCACAGCCACCCCACCTTGTCAATTCTTCAGCTGATCCTGTTTCTTCAAACTGGAAGCCTCTGCGTCCTCATCTGAATGGGTCTCAGCTGAGCTACTGCTCAAAAGCCTGAAAGCTTAACCAGCCTGGGTCCTGGTTTTCACACCTTATATACTTTTCTGCTTTCTGCCATCACTTCCTGGGATTAAAGGCGTGTGTCACCATGCCTGGCTGTTTCCAGTGTGGCTTTGAACTCACAGAAATCCCGATGGATCTCTGCCTCCAGAATGCTAGGATTAAAGGTGTGTGTGCCACCATTCTCTGGCCTCTATGTTTATCTAGTGGCTGTTCTGTTCTCTCTCCCCAGATAAGTTTACTAGGGTGCATGATATTTTGGGGAACACAATATCACCACAAGTCTCTCTTTACTGATGGATGGGTTCCAGAATCCTATAAATGTCTAAAACCATGAATAATACCATCCCATACATATACTATAAATTTGCACACTCATACATAAGAGATTGACACAATGTAATTGTGAAATAGGATGGTTATTAGAATAAAATACAAGAAAGGCTTTACAAAAGCATCCCTCTGCAACAGTATCTCTCATGCTCCAAACCCTACTGTACTTTCTTCTCTCTTCCCAGAAGTGCCTTGGTAGATTCAAATCACTGCCATTTCTCCTCCTGCACCTTGGGATCATTAAGTAAAATAAACTATTTAAGTGTTATGATTCTATGTCAGTTAATATGATAATGAGGACGGCTAGTAACTGACTAGCAGGGAAGGTAGCATACACAGAGTAGATGCTCTGAACAAAGGGATGATGAACAATCCTAGATAAGAATAAAGGGACAAAATTTTATCATAGTAATAAAAATAATATAATTTAAAATGTATACTTTTTATTCTGGATTTTTAGAAATTCAGCGTTCTCGGAGTGATTGACAATGGATAACAGGAAATTATAGTTGGAGGGCTGCTGTGCCTTCACATTATTTTCTCACTATCATCAGTCTCCCATATTTGTAACTTCCTCATCGTCCCACGCCGACACTCTCCACCCATTCAGTCGTAACTCCCCATTACCTTCCCCAGATGTCCTGGTAACTACCACTCTATAGCTCAGTCTCTGTGGATTTGACTACTTTGGACACCACATATACATGGAATCATAAAACATTTTTGGCTTACCTTACTTAGTAAGAATCAGGTCATTTTCTGAGCGAGGAAATGTTCTCAATATTTCTAGCTTATTTTACTTAGCATAATGCTTTCAAGGTTCATCCGTGTTGCAGCATATATCTGAATTTCATGTATTTCTAAGTCTGAATAATATTCCATAATATACATGTGCCACATTTTATTACCCATTTTTCTGTTAATGGGAATTCAGGTTGTTTCTGTCTTTGGGCTATCATGAATAATTCTGCTGTGAACAATTGGTGTGCAAGTATCTGTGTGAGCTCTTGTTATCAATTACCTTACTGTATACTACAAGGAGAATGTCTGGGATATAAGACAGTTCTATGTCTAACTTTTTGAAGAATTGCTATAATGTCATCCACAGTGACTACACCATTTTCCATTCAGACCAGCAAAGTATAAAGGTCCCATTTCTCCATATCCTCACCAACACCTGTCATTGTCATTGCCAATTTCTGCTTTTTTTTTTTTTTAATAACATACATTAGGAACACAACTAACCATTTATGATGATTGTATTTGCCATGTTAGCTTTATTTTAAAAATGAGGAAAATAGGACTCAGCAAAATCCAAGACTTTTCTGGAAATGCAGAATTATCACAGGGCCAAGGGACATTCTTTTAATCTGATCCCCCTCATATACATACATACATACATACATGTGTGTATATGTATATAGACATATACATATACATATATACATATATATACATATATATATACATATATATATATACATATATATATATATGATTTATTAGAATGACTGTGGTCTAGCTAATCCAACAATGGCTGGCTATGAACAAAAAGTCCAAGAATCCAGTAGTTGCTCCTCCACAAGGCTGGATGTCTCAGCTGGCCTTCAGTATATACTGAAATCCTAAAGAAGTAGGCTCTAATGCCAGTGAAGGAATGGACTTGCTAGCAAGGTGAGACCAAGTAGGCAAAGAGTAAAATCTTCCTTCTTCATGTCCTTATATAGGCTTCCAGCAGAGGGCGTGGCCCAGATTAGATCTGGATTAAAGATATGGCTTCCTACCTCAAAGATCCAGATTAGAAGTAGATCCTCCCACTTCAATTTAATCAGAAATCCCTCACAGGTGTGGCCCCCATTTTGAGATTTTAGTTAATTTCAGACGTAGTCAAGTTGGCAGACAAAAATATCCACCATACTCCTTTCTGCTTAAGGAGTAAGGCTTAAGGCTTCTGTGTAAGGCTGGACATTTAGAAGATTTAGGAAAGACTTTAGGTAGATATTTAGAAAATATATGATATGAAATGAATGCATGTGACTATAATATGAATGTAATATTGTTTTTTATTCTGAGCAAAGCTACTGGCCAACAGAATAAAAGTCCTTTTTCTCAGCCAAAGGATAATCTAAATACGATAAAGAGCAAGCAAGCCACCATGGAATCCATGGATGCAGTAGGCTTGTGGGAAATATAAAATGTAGAGTTTTGCCCTCCAGAGGACTGCTTCACTAAACACACACACACACACACACACACACACACACACACACACACACACACTCTAACTGTGAGGCTTATGTGTCCTGCACAGAGTAAACTTATGGGAATTGCAGGATGGTGAAAGCATAATGTGTCCTAAGTAACTGTTTGGAAATACTGTGTGTCTTTGCAATGCCCCTCTGATAGGTGTATGTCATTATCACTCACTCAGAGAGGAGAACCTGCCACTCAGAGATGAGTTCCCAGCATGTGGTGGCAAAAGGAGCCAGGATCTGAGTTCCCGTACTGCTGATGCTAAATCTTAGTCTCCCCTTAGTCAACTATTCTCACTATGGGGTGCCCAGAAACCTAGAAGCACCCAGCTGTGGTCAGAGGTAAACACATGCGCAGGTAAGCATAGCAGGCCTTCATCCTGCAACTTTTTTCTTCAAAGTTTTGAGAACAAGAGCCAAAATCAAAACAATATTTTTATATTAAAAAGATATATTATGAAGGAGAATGCAAAATTCACACAAGAATATTTCAGCATAAAACACAGAGCTTCAAAGAAATTTCATACTGACAGCTAGCTGCCTTAGGCAACACTCTCAGCCCCCAGAGGTGTATGTTCATCCCTCTGCTGTTAGGGTGCCTTCCATAGAAAACTTGAAGCTGTATTGACCTATACTGGAGCTTGAGAACTTGGGCTTTGGAGACCCACCAGCTTAAGCTTTGAATTCTTCTTTCCACTTGCCAGCCATGAGACCTTGAGATGTTTTCTTTTCTCTTTTCTTTCCTTTAACTTTAGGGAAATTATTTAAGATCCCCTGGCTCCTGTTTTCCTCATTTATAAAATGGGAAAAAAATAGTAATAAAGAGGATTAGAACATTTATGTATGTAATGTGTATATGACTGACATGCAGTAAATGCTTCTCTGGTACTGACAATAGGGATTCATTTTCTTACCATTTTCATAGTGAACCTGTCTACTTACTTATAAAACTGGAAGAGTGATATAGACATCTTAGTAATTTCAGGAGTTAAATGAGAGATGTTGCCTACCAAGCACACAACACAGTGCTTGGAAACTCATACAGACTCACAGATACCACAAATGGCAGTTACCCCATTCTGACCACACCAGCATTGTTGCTGTGGGACTATGCTGCCATGTCTATGAAGTTCAAGATGCAACCCTGACATTTTGGTATGAGTTTCATGGGTTACAACTCCCCTTGTTTCAACCATTTACCAATCAAGTTTCTACAGCATCCTGGACTCTTTGAGATATAAAATGTAGCCAATTTGGCATTTCTAAAATGGCTAAAAAGCTGTTTTCACTCTGGGAAAGAGGAGAACTATCCAGCAAGATACACATTCAGTTTGTATCCTTCCCAGTCTTCCAGGTTTCTCAGACTCCATCTTCCTCCAGGGAGGCGTGTACATGACCTGACTCCTCATTACACACGAAACTTCTGTATTGCTGTGTGTGGACGGGTGCATTTTTCTTTGTGTCTATCTTATCCTTCTAAATGGATTGTGTGATCCCCATGGAAGGAATAGGATTTTCACCAATGACACACAATTTGAGCTAAACAAAATAGAGTGCAGTGACTGTAATCCCTAAACCATGAATCTAAAGTCTTAGTGCACTTTCTCTTAGGGATGATCACTGGAAATAAGCGGATCATAATCTATAATTATCACTCACAAGTTCAAGTCACTGAATCCTGTCAACGATGATGCCTATATAGCATAGTGATTGTTTTGAGCGAAAGGCTTCCCTACCCTCACTTAAGTGTCCCCTAGAAGTTTTTCCTATCATGTCTGAGAATCTATCTGGGACCACTTGGGTGCACAGGACCAGTCCCAGGCCTGAAGGAGATTGCTGCTAGAAGGCCTCATATCCTGGCAATGTCACCTCCACATCCCTGTACATCTACAGCTGTGGAGGCATGTGTTCTGCCCATAGCTCCAGACAGGACACTGAGTCCTCAAGTCCTAGTGGCAGCACACAGCCTCAGGAGGTAAAGGGACAACTGAGGCTCTGTTCGGCCCCAGCTAAGTATAGATAGCTATTTGGCTTCGGACTGTCACTCCCTCCTCCTTTCTTCTCTGGACATGCAAAAGGCTGCTTGCTCTCATTGTTCTCCTCAGGGTGGATGCTAGGTCTCTTCCAGTCCTGAGCCCAGCTACAATAACAGAGATGCATGCAAACAAACTCCCCAGGATCTACAAGAGCAAGGCATTTTCAGAATTGAATTAAAAGCCTGAATACAGGACAAGTATGCAAATGGAAGGCTCCCTGGATCGTCATCTTAGTCCCTGCACAAACAGCAAATGAACTGGCCTCAGCTAGCACACTCTGCTGCTTTTCATTTTGTCTAGCCCTTTACAGCCCAGAAAGCACATGCACATATACCACCTCCATTGATCTTTCTAAGGGTTTGGGCTGAGGTTGGTGCTTTTTAGCCTCTATACACTGATCAAAGAATAGAAAAGAGCATCCAATTAAGGAGGCTTAAGCTTCAGGTGGAGAGGACCAGGCAGGGAGCTGCTTAATGGTAAAAGCTTGCTCAGAAATATTAGAAAGGAAACATAGGATTTAGTTCCTCTCTTTAAACATATGTATGCACACTGGCATATGAACATTTTAGTGTGTGTGCATGTGTTTGTTGGTGTTATGTCTCAGCATGTGTGCTGTGTGCCTGTGTGCCTTTCTGTATATGCATGTGTACTTATGGGATACCTGTGAATGTGTGCCTTTATATATATGAGTATACATATGTGTGTGATTATAATAGTGTGCATGGGAGTATGTGCCTATACATGGTTTTACATGTGGGGAGGGGCGTGTGTGTGTGTGTGTGTGTGTGTGTGTGTGTGTGTGTGTACACGCATGCATGCACATGTGTGTGCATGAAAACACAATGGGTAGTGAAGTCTGGCTGAAATGTTTCTTTAAAACTGCAAAGAATTCAAGGCTGAGAGTGGTTTCATTGTCTCATATCATAACAAGGGCCCTCCAAAGCTCCTGGGCACTGTGCCACCCATCCACTGGCCAGAGGACAAGCAATACTGGCATGCTTTACCCACCTTCTGGTGAAGATGCCAGGGACCATTTCTTCACTGACCATATTCCCTGTTTCTGTCTGTGAGAGAGGCCAGATGGAGGAGGTCAGCAGAGGGGCAGCCATCCCCTGGGCTCTCCTCCAGCCTGTCAGCCCTCTATGATCAGCAAGGTTTAGCAAGGTAATGCTGTGTACTGGAAAGGAATGCTGAGCATGGAGGAGAATGGCGAGTAACTGGGAGGAGCAGAGTTTAGGCTTTTCTTAAGAAAAAAAAATGTAGGCTTCTGTGAATGGTAGGAGATGGAAGAAGTAGAGATATAAAGAAGAATGTGGACTAGAAAGAAATAGTTCTTGCTTTCTAGGCCTAGCCCAGTGTCTAGGCTGTATTAGGCATGTAAGAAAGGACAGAAAGAGAGAAAGTAAGCTGGCACATTTGAGTACTGGAAGAAGCAGGATGTAGAGTAGAAAGTGAAGGAATCAGAGAAACAAGAGAATAAGGTATATGAGAACACAGGAGAGAAAAATGGAGGAAAGAGTCAGAATATCACACAGGGCAAGTAGCTAGAGGGGGATGGATGAGAGAATATACCAGAACCCAAAGCAGAGGATGGATAAAGAAAGAGGGCTAGGGGATTCCCACCAATGCTCATGCACTTATGGGATGGTTCTACTCTTTCCTCCTCCTCCCTGAGAACCTTAATCTCCTATCATAGTTGGAAATAAAAGAAGCTGGTGTCTAAGGGAAGGTATATCAGCTCCTCCCAGTTTAGCCACAGTGCCCAGGTTCTATAACAGCATGACAAATTGACTTAATAGATTAAAATAGCCCATGCGCATTAACTCAGGGTTTGTATGGGTCAGAATTCCAGGCGTGATTTAGCTGAGTGACTTGCTCAGAGTGTCACAGTCTAGAATCATTCTAGACTTGGGATCTTGCTTCAACTCCCAAAGACTTGGCAGAATTTAGAAACTGGTTGCTAAAGGAACGACCTCAGTTCTTAGCGGTGGTCACCTATACCTCTTGCCATGGGGCTCTTCCTTTAGATGACATCTTTCTCAGACAGCCTAATAAGCATGGCCACTGAGTAACAGCCCATCACTGTTGCCATACTTCATTGATTACAGTCAAGTCAGGCTCCCATGGTGTCAACGGGAGGGGTGTGTAAAAGGTGTGTAATTCCTCACTTGTCTGCCTAAGGCTTGTCCCTGAAAAAGGGAATTTCCTTGGTCCTCACTTTCCTGTTCTTTATATAAAAATTTGCAGCAGTTAAATAAATTATTGTAGCCAGGCGTTGGTGGTGCATGCCTTTAATCCCAGCACTAGGGAGGCAGAGGCAGGCAGATCTCTGTGAGTTCAAGGCCAGCCTGGTCTACAGAGTGAGTTCCAGGAAAGGTGCAAAGCTACACAGAGAAACCCTGTCTCGAAAAACCAAAAAATAAATAAATAAAAATTAATTAATTAATTAATTAATTATTGCCTACAGAACACTTAGAATAATACCTTGTATACATTATTCATCCTTATTAAATGAAAATTTTAATTAATGGCTAAATTAATTTACAATTATACATCATGCATCAGTACTCAGTAAGGTGGGTGACTGTCACAAGTTGACAGCCAGGTATCAAAGGCTGAGAACCAGCACCCTGGTCTCAGGGTGCTGTGTTCTTTTCATATACTTGCTCTCTCCCAAAAGAGCACAAGAGATGGAGGCATAGCATCTGGAAGAGATGAAGTAATTAGACTTCTGGGGAGAGGAGGATACAGAATCTCTGTGCTTTCTGTAGGTCTCACAGAGGAAGCCATTCCCCTTTCAGTCAGCTTACTTCAGGCTCTCAGTGGCCAGCCCCTGCTCATTAGCTTCCTTTCTCTCCCGGAAGATGGGGTGCAAAGGCTGCAGGGATCCAGAACTTCTCCTCTTAGCCTCCCTCTCAGGGAAATCTGAAACAGCTCCTCCCCCATCCATCTTCCTCTTTCAAATGTAATTTATGCATAGCTTTCCTTATATTTGCAAAACATAAGGAACCCTTAAAAACACACAGGCTGTTTTCCATTTCTAAGGTGGGTTCTCTGGTTGCCACACTCACAGGCATATATTTGAACAAGTTTGATTCAGTGTAGCTGACACAGAAACCACTTAGTCGTTTCTCCTACATCATCCTAAGTTAATGCCCCTGACAGCCTGCAGGAGGCTTTTCAGCAATTTTTCTATTTCAGCCTTTTTCTTTCCCTCTGCCTCCTGCCACCTCCCCCACCTCCCCCTTCCCCTGCTATAAAATTTGCTTTGCGCTCAAAAGCTGACCGAACCTTTGCAATTTGTATCCATTGCATCTTAAGACCAAATTGAAAGGCAAGTGGAGCCTCTGACTGGCAACGGGGCAGCCCAGCCTTGCAGGGATGGATTCTATTTGTGCCTGATGTGGAGGGATTTAACTGTTCCGGAAAGATAAGGGATGCTCTGTTTGCTCTGGTCCCTTCATCAGAGCACTTACGCCTGGGGCACTGCCAGCCTGCCTGTGCAGCTTCCTGCCAGGACTGGGGTGGTTTCTGTGTCCTGTGGTATGGCATCACATAGGGAGTGATTTCTAGAGCCTCAGGCTCCTGTCTCAGATGTGATCCTTGAACCCCCAAGGGGAAGATGCTGGCCTGTGCTAGAGAAGTATATGGGTTCTCCTCTCCCGACTCCTCCTCTTCCTCCTCCTCCTCTTCCTCCTCCTTCTCCCCCTCCTCAATACACCTTTTTGTCTTTTCATCTCTCTGTCTCTGTATCTCTATCTCTTTCTATCTTTCTGATTCTTTCCTTTTGTCTCTATCTCTCAGCTTCTGCCTTTTGCAGTCTTTCTCTCACTGAAACACTCCCCTGACACAAGTGCATGCACACACACACACACACACACACACACACACACACAGAGAGAGAGAGAGAGAGAGAGAGAGAGAGAGAGAGAGAGAGAATAACTCTTGTTCTGGAGGGACTAATGTAACTTCTGTCTTCTTCCATCCCCTCCTTCTTCACCTTTTCACCTACCTCCTGCCCTTCCTCATTTCCCTGTACACGGATCTGCCACCAGGATACATTTTCAATTGGATAGTGTCAGGGAGATTTGCAAGCTGACTATCAGGAAGTTGTTCACCCCTAAAGCAGTGAGAAAAATGGACTCAGCTTGACCCCTGCACCCTATTCTAGCCCTGCCCTTTCTCCACCCCCAACTCCTAATAAAGAGGAATCTCCCTCTCTCAGCTCCAAGGCACAGAGGCTGCCTGATCAAATCCTACTACTTTCAATCTAGAGCTGGGTGGCCAGCAGGGGGCAAGCTGGCCTCACAACTAACAGGCTAGGAGTCAGTGACAGACAGCACAGGGGCAGGGAGTGGCAGTGGCCACCCTTTGATAGACAAGCAGATACTCAAGGCTCAAACTTCTCTGCAGCTGGTATCGTGTTTCTTGGGGATTCCTAAGGCTCAAAGCCATGCAGCAAGATGCCCGAGCTTCAGAGAACCAGTACAGGGGCAGTCCCTCTGTCTCACACTGCCAGTGTGTGTTCCTTCTCCCTTCACCACAGACATCACAAGCATTATCACCTCTCCCATCTGCAGATGAGGATACGGAATCTCCCGCTCACTAGCCTAGTGACAGTGACATGGCTAAAAGAACCATTTGCTCCAGCACAATCTGAGCACAGGCCCCTTGCAGAGCCATATGCTATGGGATGTTCTGTATGTTAAATGTGTTGCTCTGATTGGTTAATAAATAAAACACTGAATGGCCAGTAGCCAGGCAAGAAGTATAGGTGGGAGGAGAGAAGAGAATTCTGGGAACAAAAAGGCTGAGTCAGGAATCGCAAGCCAGACACAGAGGAAGTGAGATGTAAAATTACCGGTAAACCACAAGCCACGTGGCAACTTATAGATTAATAGAAGTGGGTTAATTTAAGATATAAGAACTAGATAGCAAGAAGCCTGGCACAGCCATACAGTTTGTAAGTAATATAAGTCTCTGTATGTTTGCTCGGTTGGGTCTGAGCGGCTGCAGGACTGGAGGGTGAGACAGATTTGTCCTGACCGTGGGCCAGGCAGGCCTGGAGAAAATTCAGCTACAGCCATACATTGCTGCTAATTGTAGGTGACATTCTATAGCATCATCCTCCTGATTTGCTTTAGTCAGCTGTCTTCATCCCTAGTCTAGGGCATGAGTTCAAGGTAGACCAGTACTATCCACATTTTCAGGGGAGCAAGGAGGTCTTTAAAAGGCTCAAACCCCAAGTATTTAACAAAGACTGGGAAAAACTGTAATTAACCAATATTCAACAGTACAACCATAGGCCAGTCACCTGGCATGTCTGTGTCTCTACTGCCTTGACTAGAAATGAGGTAATGATATATAGGAAAAGATGTGCTTATCTGACATATTAGTTACTTTCCTGGCTTCTGTGATAAAATAACCAGTCAATTGTAAAAAAGAAGGTTTACTTTGGCTCACAGTTCCGGGTAACAGTCTGTCATGGTAAAGCATGGCATCTGGTCACCTTGTGTCTGCCACTAGGAAGCAGAGCAAGATGAATGGTGGTACTCAGATCAACTCCTCTATAAAAAGGCTGAGGCCCCAGCTCACAGAATAGTGCCAACTACATTTAGCTTGATCTTCTCACACCACATTACTCAATCTAGAAACTCCCACACAGACATGCTCAGAGGTTTGTTTCCAAGGTGATTCTCAATACAGTCAAGTTGATGACAATTAATCATTACATCTGGGAAATCATAAATGGTTGTGTGTAGGTGAAGGTTACCTATGGATTCCCTGCAGATTTTATGTAGGGGCACATGTGCACATGTATTGAGAAGTTAGTGAGGTCCTCAGAGAGGTGTATGTACAGGGGAAATCTAAAAACAATTATACAGAATGACCTAATTGGTCATTTCCAGCTGTAGTAATCTGAGACAGAATGCCTTCTGTTCCCTAATATTGGAACTTCTGTATCTAAGGAACTTGAGTTCAGATCTGGGCACAGGGAAGGAATGTTTAAGGCTAGTGGTAGTCAGAACTATGGCCTTAGACTGGCACTAGCCTCTCGGAACCTCCTTGTTTCTTATCTTTTGGCAAATTCTCATTGCAGATGCAGATTTGTGGTGTTGAATATTCACAGGAGACTCTGTGGGGAATGGAGCCAACCCCTCTCAGTAGGAGAATATGTCTCACTAAGAGGGTATGTCACTGTCATATCAACAGAATGCCATCTCAACTACTTGCCAGTCTTGGCTGATCCAAGGCTGGCTTCCAGTAACTAGATTCCTGAAGGATAGTTTCAGAGTCCTTTGCAGAAGTTCTAGAGTGCTAGAAACTGGCCCAGGTTGTTCCTAGGGCAAAACAAAGTGTCACACCTTATTCACAATTGATGGTAAAGAGGACTAAGTTATTCCTTTTTTAAACAGCCTAGTTGGCTATTAAGATCTGTTCTGGAATCATATTGGTTAAAAATACTGATCAACTTGGATCCTGAGGCAAAGGGGAGGGGAATGCTGAGAGGGTCTAAGAGTATAAGAGTGGGCATGGAAACAGAAGTCCTTGTTTTGAGTTGTGACAACCAAGATGTTAAGTGGTGGTCATGTCTCAAAGCCTAAGATGTATTTGGTCCTAGCTAACATAACTACATCTTTCACCCTGCAATGTCTCTTTAGTCACTATGAGAAGTCTAGTGATTGACAGGCACATCCCAATATCCCACTTGGCACCTTCTGGCCTTTTCCCATCTCCAGCTTTTTTAAACTCCTTGACTGATGTTTCAACATAGAACACATCCCATTACAATGTGTCTTCTGAGCAGAGCAGTTGCTAGAGATGTACCTAGGGACTGGATAGCTCTACCAGGCAGGCTAAAGTAAAAATTGGAACCCAGATGACTGGCTTTGTTTCAATGCAGTTTTCATTAATGGAAATTAATTGGATATCATTTCATAATGGCTTGATTTTTTTCTCTCTTACTTTGCAAATATTGGTGGAATGTTAAGTTTGCTCAGTGTGTGTTTGGATCACTTAGGATTTGAAATTTAAATTTTTAATAGGACTCCAAATCAGACAAGGACCACTAGCCCAGGGAGTCCCTGTTGATTGTATTATGAAGGTTCTATTGACTGATGTTGAGCACAAGAGAATAGAAGATCTGTAGACATGTCAAAGATCAGATAAGGAAATAGGATTATGAATGGTGACAAGAGATATCAGTGAAGGGAGGCATTGACAAGACCAGTGAATTCTGACCTGGAATCAAAGTCAGTTACCTATGGTAGAACTTGGAAACTGAAACTTGGAAGCTGGAATGTAGAAAGATAAAGATGCAACTGGAGCATCACCAACAGCTTCAAAGATGTATGAAGAAAGCTTGATGAGGACCTGACCCTCAGTCAATAGAGTAGTGAGGAATAAATGATCCATGAACAGTCTTCAGTCTCTTCTGATGTCAGCCATGGCCAATAAATCCAAGGAACCCCTACCTTCTGCAGGCGGCAGAGATTTCAGGCTGGCAATGGCATCCATAGACATGACTTTTCTCTGGTTTCTCAAGGAGATCCCAGGTCCCCAGTAGGCTGTCTGGTCAACATGGTGATGAGCTCCTAATGAAGGAGTTTACAAAGACAATTAGGCTTGGATTAAAGAAATGAGCAATGAGGAGGTGAGCAACTCTTCTCATCCTCTCTAACCCTGGCACTTGTACCATCTTAGTGTGGCTTGGTCAAGATCCAAGAACTCATGTCCTAACCTGGTAGCTGAACTTCTCTATGAATAGACATGGGCACTAGCATTGGACTGGTATTCTAATGCTGGGTGTCTACCAACTAACTTTGAATATTGAAATCGTAAGGTAACTTTCTGAATCTCACTATATTGCAATGGAGGTAACAAAACCTGTTGTGTTGGGTTTTAAGGAAGATTCAGTTGCTACATTTACTTGGCACTTGGTATGTTTGAGGTGTCTGCTATCTGACTTATGATAATTATTTCATTAAAAATAAAACAAAATAAAAACTTCATTTAAATTATGTCCATTAAATTAAATGGGTTTTGTCTTAATGTCGTTAGTTTCTTTTCATGGCTAATGTATAGAAGAATGGGGTTTGTTTAATCCACAGTTTTAACTACAAGTCCAAGATTTGGAAGTTATATTGATTCTGTTCTGGAGAAGACTTCCATGGTACTGTCCCATCATGGGATGGGATGGCATCATAGTCTAAGTCTATATAGAGAAAAACATCATATGCTAAGAAAGGAAGCCATAAGCAACAAATTCTCAGGAGAACTAACAAACTTTCTGAGACTAAAATCAATTCCGTCTAAGGACAATACATCTAGATACCATGTAAACTCTCAAAGACCCCAGCACCCACACACCACACTGGAGAAGAGACCAGGGACTCCTTGGTAGGCATAACAACCCATATCATAGCTCTCTACCAAAGATTGACTGGAAAATTAGATTCTACTCAACCAGACTAGACCATATGATCTGCTTCACTGTCATGGTCAAGAAGGTTAACGTTACATTCCAAGCTTAAGATCTCACCAGTAGATGTTCCATGTACTGAACCTGGGCCCATTTCCACATCTAGCCACACAATGGCCCCTAGGATCTACTTCATACTTCCTTCAGTCCCAAGTCCTTTGAAGTTCAGGAATCAGGGTATACTCTTCTCCTTCCTCTTCATCACTCCATTTAGTTTCTTAGATCTGAAGATACATCCTTTCTCTGCCTGCAGACTTCTCTCCTGACTCAGCATCGATTAAAACTTGAGCCCACTACACCTGACCACATGTTGTTGGTTGTCAGTTGATAGTCTCCTCTCCTCCCTGCTTCCATTGGAAATATACTCATAAGTCATCATTGAGTTTGGCCTCTTTTTGGCCATGGGTGGGTGAATGTCTTCCAGATAAAGTGACTTCTATACCATTTTTGTCAAGCCCTTATTTCCTATTCATTGTGAGGATATGATCCATGTTATGTGATCCAGGGACTTCAGACTAGTCTATATGCTTCCTCATGTTCAGAGGGAGGAAAAACACTTTATGGAGTCCATTGCTAGAAGGGCAGGGGCCTGGGACATTGGAGCAACACTGCCTTTTCTGGATGTAGGGGCCAAAGAGGCTGTAGCCTCCTTTGGTCTTAGGCAATCATTGGGCAGGAGGGCTCCTGTTCTTTCCAGACCCAGAAGCCCAGGCACTTACTAGATCAATGTTCCTGACTCTAGACCCATACCATATCTCATGATTTCAAAACATTTGTTTCCACAAGGACTTCTTTGATACGTTCTTAACACTTGTACAATTTTTCCTGAGGATAAACCCAAGGGTTTGCCTTGCGCATGCTAGAAGAGTACTGTACCAATGAGCTAGCTGTATCCCAAGCCATTCATTTGGTACTTTCTGTCTGCTGATATATAACCTACCAAAGTCTTACCTGTCCTGAGTTGCATTTCCAGAGAGATTTACTTTATAAGCCCCTGAATTTGATGGATGAGGCCAGTTTATGGTATTGAGTCTCTTTAAGTCATATTCTTATTTGTGCGGATATGCAAGAACAGCCATGGAGGGGACTTGGTCCTTCTTCCCATCTCCAAGCCCTCCTCCAGGAGTCATAGTGACTGCTGGATTGGAAGAACAAGAAAGGACAGTTCACTGTCATAGTGTCAGAGCCTCATTCCTTATCTGGACATAGGTTGCTCTATTACCTCAGTGTTCCAACAAGCAGATAGCTCCAAGGCCAGTGCTCTTGAAAAAGAAGATATCATTTCTATGGGTTTTCTATCCTCCCATGGCCAGCAAACTGGGCTCTCCTCTGATTTGGACACTGCTGCCTCCTACCATCCCTCTATGCCTCTTCTAGAATAGAAGTCTCTCCTCAGATAGTAACAGCCTCAGCATCATCCCTGGGGTAAAAAGATCATACCTCCTAGGCAACTGAGTTTCAAGACAAATCCCTGAGGCTCCCATTCCTCTCCTTTCATACAGATCATCGTTCCCAAGATTCTATTTGGGGGACATTCTACAATAATCCTCTCATCATCACTGTAACTAAATAGAAACTTTCACGGTGCTGCACTCGAGTGTGAATACAGTAGAGATAGATATTCAATGTGAGATACACTCAGCTGAGAGCAACATAAAAGGGTTAAATGAGATTAGGGCCAAAATGCTAAGAAGGGATGATGAAGTGAACAAAGAATTGGGAATTTCTACAGAAATGTCAAACCAGCTCCTGGTGGCTGGCTTGAACCTGCCATGCATGTGCAGCCTGTCTGGGTTCCTTCCTCCTGGGCTGGTGAGCTTTTAACCTAGAGCCTCTATGATGCTGGAGGCACAGCTTGAGCCTGTCCTCCCTCTGCCTTATCCACTCCTCCTCTCAGAGCTTATTTACTTTCATAGCCTCTCATTTTCCAGTGTTGGTTTAGTTTGAGGCCCAGTCCCTGTTCAATATTTGTATCCCCAGCTCTGCTGTTTGCTCTGATTTCCATATGTTTAACATACATATTATCTGCCTCCCACCCAGTCCTGTAGATGTTGTTGCCTCTTTCAGCCTCCATCAGGTCTCGGGGTACCTGAACAGTCCATACTTATCCCATCAGGATAGCAATGAGGAGTGCAGATGGCTAACTCCGATCCACCCTACTCTACCTATATCATGCCTACACCCTACTCATTTCCAGACCTCACTCACACTCATGGCCACATTTTATTCATACCCATACACACCCACACACCAGGTTAGGTATACTCAGAAGAGACAATAGCTCCCCATTTGGCTTTACCTCATGTCACAAGTTGTTCTTTCTTCCTTTGGGTGACATGTCATAAATGCTTCCCTCCTTTTATCATAAGCTGAAAGCATGATAAACCAAAATGTACTTACTGGTACCTAACAACTGTACCAGAGCCCACCCCAGCTTGCTCTGAATACTCTTATAATATCCTGAATTCACTTATAAGTTGGGCATCACAAGAGTATCATATGGCATGTCTGTTACTCACCCAAGGAAAGACTAAAGTTCAAAATCTGCAGTACAGTTTCTATTGAATGCATTTTTTTTGCACCATTGTGAAGTCAAAATATCAAAAACTGAGTCACAATAAGTGGGAGACTGACTATCTGTAATATGGCTTCTCTTCCTACAGCCATCACCTCATGCTAAACCTTGTTTATCCTCTTGACCAATCTGCCTTCTTCTAGGATGTGAAGACTCAGCAACTCTTCAAGGAGCCTTGAAGGTTCTCTGTTGTCATACACCCGATGCATTGGATGCTCCTTCAAATCCAGGACTAGTCAATGAGAGATAGAACTTCATGGAAGAAGCCTACAGGGAGTGCGGGCAGCTCAGACACCTAACTATAATGCCTTGTGACAAGTTTAAGATGTAGCTGTGAGGAAGCTACCAGATGAGAGTATCCTCACTCAGCCAAGAGCATCAGCAAATGCTTTAATAATTGATCACACCAAGGTTAAGTAACTCACTATCTCCCAGTCTCATTTTTTTTGTCTTTCTCAATTTTTGTTTTTAATTTTTAAAGCTTTTTTTAGCATATGCTAATTACACATACTAATGGGTTTCACTATAACATTTTCATATGTGTGTATATTTTGACCATATATACTCTCTTTTATTTCCCATTCTTATTTCCATCTCACTCCCACTAATCCTCTTCCTCTTTTCAATTAGTGCTCTTTCATGCTTTATGTACGTATGTATGTATGTATGTATGTATGTATGTATGTATGTATGTATTTATCCACATGACTTTTATTAGATTAAATAGAGGAACATGGATGAAGGATTATTTATAGGTGCATGAATAACTTACCAGTGGCTATACCACTGAAGAAAACATCTTTCCTCCTTCAGGATCCATTAACTGCCTACAGATCCTTAGGGAAGAGCCTTGTGAGTGACAAATACCATCCCATCCCCCTCAATGATGAAATCTTCACGGGCCCAATCTTGCACCCAATCAGGCTTTGTGCAGGTAATTACAGCTTCTGAATGGTTCAAGAACACAGCAGCCACTGAGCTGCTTAAAGAGCTCCATGTCTCTGCCTCAGTGTTCTCTAGGTATACAGTAGGGTCTGGCTCAGTGGTTTCTAAAATCCCTTTCCTCCATCCTTATTGTCTCTTCTAAAAAATGGCCCACTTGCTTCAAAATGGACTCTAGATTCTCTCTGTTGGAGCCCACCACCATGCCTCCTTAAAATTCTCCCAAATTGGGTCATCATGAATTCCCATTAGTTTACAGATTAAACCCACAGAGGTTGGCTTCAGGCTCATTTTATAACCAGTTCTTTTATAATCTGGTCCCAGCATATCTTTCTTCCTGACCTCTGCCCACATAAACTATTGCAGCCATCCTGCCCTTCTAATACCCAGCCACAGCAGTTTATTCACGACTCTGTGCCTGTGGTACACTTCCACTTAGCTTAATGCTGCTCCCCACTAATCAGCAAATTTTTCTTTATGCTCAAAACCTAGTTCAATGCTGAGGTATAAGTAGATATCCCCTCTCTTCTCCTGGAGTACATTGTTTACAAGTTCATGATGTGGTGGCAGCCATCCTCCACATTGGTCCTCAGTGGAAGGGTATGTATATCCTTGTCCAATCATGACCATGCTGAATAACGCCCACTAGATTGTGGGCACATTATTACATAGCATTCAGTAACAAATACAGCAGCTTTCTCCTACTGTACTAAAATATATCTGTCTTCAGGCTTCTCTCTCATCTGTCAGTCCTTTTGAGGATGTAGCCATGTACTATCAGTAATTACTTTCTTAAAACTCTGAATATCTAGCCTATACTCACTCCCCCCTTAATAAACTACATAGTGTCAAGCCCCATTCATCCAAGACAAGGCTGAATAGTTCTCAGCTTGGCTTGTGTTCAAGGTCAATGTGTCCTCTACCCCCACCTCCATTCTTTACAGTGTTATGTGTCTTATTTGCATTTTCCAAAAGGCTTTTTCCTCTGCCATTTTATTCTTTCCTTGACTGTCTGAGGTTTCCAAGAGATGGTAAAAATGTGTACATTTCATATAAAACAGGTTGAGTTGCTTTCCCCAGTGTGTCAAACATAGAGCCTAAGCTTCCTAACAAGGGACCCAGCTGCTCAGTGTCACCTTAATGGCTTCGTTTCTAATAGATGTCTCAGCTGCTTCCTCCGATAACCCTTTAGTGGGGGCTTCTAAAGGAGTCCGGGTCATCTTTCAAAAAAAAAAGAAAAAAGAGTACAGTTGATCATTCCCACTGGAAGGTTTCCTGCCTGGCCAACCTCCTTGCTTTTCCAGGCCTAGATGCCCAGTAATCCTGGACAGTGTTAGGACAGAGCTACTGGCCAAGAATCTCCCTTACTGTCCTTACTTCTCATTAGCCCCAGCTAAGGATGAATGAGCCCTGCTAACTGTGCATACTGCAGGCCTCCTGCAAGGGCTGAAGCTCTGTTTGCTTGGAAGGATTATCTTGAAAATGACCTCTCTCCTCAGAACACAGAAATAAGTTTTTGATGATATCTTGAAAATGATTTTGGAAACAAAATTTAGAATAAAATCGAATGCTAATAAATGCCTAAATGGTGGCTTCTCTGAGAAATCAGAAAGTATCCCTGGAGAAGCTAGGGTTGTGCATTATAGAAGGCAAGAGACTACCTCTAGTCACATTAGCAGTCTGGCAGCATCAAAGGCACCACGCCTGTCTGGGACTTGGTTTCTTCATATGTAAAAAGATCCTAATTCCCAGGATGAGAGCATAAGATAGAGACTGAGTGAAAATGATGCTTGCTGAGTACCAAGCCCTGAACACTTGCCACACATTATGTTAGGTTGTGTCCCTCAACCCCTTCGACTTTTGAAGTAGTGCTATGAAGAAGGTATTTTACCTACTTAAACGACCACTAAATCCAAGCCTGGAGTAATGAGACTGCTCACCATGGGCAAACCTTGACATTCTCCACTTCTCCATGATGTCAAGTAAGAAAGCACATGCAAGAAAGCATTGAACACCTTTTACAAAATAAGGCACCATCAAAAACAAAGGAGCTGGAATCAAGAGATAGAATGGATGCCCTAATAGCCTCTTCAGTTCTGTTCTTTCACCATTCCAGGGCAGAAACCATATAGGAGGCTGGAAGGAAGAGAAAGGTGTCCTACACCCCCTCACAGACTTGTAAAAGCCATCTCTTACCTGCAGGTCTGCAATTCCACTAAGCCCTAAGCTGCATATGGAACAACCAAGATTCATAGCCTCTCTGGGAGGCTGCAGATGGCTCATTTTTTTCATTCTTCCCATTTCTTAAATGTACTGCACATGAATTTTTTAAAGTAAAATTGATTTAAATTGATTCTATTTAAATTTTCCTTTATTTTAAAGTTTTCACAATGCCTCTTAGGATAACTGCAGCATCCATGTATATTCAAAAACAGTCAGAATCCTGCATTAAACTTACATAGGGCTTCTTGTAGATCATACACTTTGGTCATTCCTATTCGCTCATCATCTTGTTAACTCCAACTTCACTGTGAACTTTGAGAGGCAACGGGGCCCCAAACCACTATCACTTTATGCCTTGGACAGCCAGAGTTTGACCTTTTACCTACCTGACATTTTCCCCACATCCCATTTGTACCTATCTGTGTCCATCCAAGGTGCCCAAAGAGAAAGCAAGCTCCTTTTTAATATAGCTGCATTCCAAATGTCTGATGCCACTGAGCTGTCTTCATGATTTTTTTCTTGAGGAAAATTGGCACATGTTCTGCCTAGAGATGTAACTATGATATTAAGGGTGCCATAAAGTGAGTCATACCATCTTTGTTTTTTGTAGTCACTATGGTGAGCCACAGTTGTGACTAGTCTATCCTCTGTCCTTCAAAGGCTAAATATATAGAAAAACTCAATCACTTCAAAATTCCTCACCTATTTTACCATACCCTGTACCACCCCACATGTCTTCATGTTCTGGTCCTGCTATAGATGTCCCTTTGACTCCAAGATGCTTCTTATTCCCTATCTGTGTTCTTGCCCTCTCTTGAACACAGCATGTTACCTCAACCATTGTCCTGTAGCATAATCAGTCTGTCTCACTTACAAGTCTCTAAGCTCTCTGGGGAACAGAAATCACACCAGTTCTGTTTATCATGGTGTGCTCAGAGCCTGGCAGAAGGGCTGGCGCACAGTCAGTATGGGAAAGTGCACAAATGCAGCTCCATACCCTACACCTGCCCTAAACTGTTCTGAGAAACGAGACAGGGTTTTTCAGCAAGCCATCTCTTGGCTTCAGTGTTTTCAGCTGTAAGAAGTATGCGTTGAACTATATACTCTCTACCATCTCTTCCTGCCCAGTGATCTATGATTCTGTGATTTTAAAGCAACACATTGAAAGAGCAGAGAAATGGTAGCATTTTAGCCAACATAAGGATTGTGTTGCCCATTATGACCATTATTCATATGGTTATTCCGAACTGTGCATCTTGGCTTGAGTGTAAAATCTTCATTCCCTGCCTCAAAGACTTGACCTGCTCTGACCGCTGTAACACCACTGCAGCACTGCAATGTCCCCTGGACCCAGTCTGCCCTCTGCGCCATCTCAAGGACCTTGTAAACTCTTGGTGATTCTGTTTCTCAGCATCTGAACATTGCTGGAGCTGTATGCACAGCTCCTATCATGACCCTGCTCAATTTTCTCATCTGGACCTTGCTTTTAAGAATCTTGTTCCTTTTCAAGAAAGAAAGAATCAAAAATCAATAATGTGAATGACAACAACAACAAAAATAAACTAAGGGGAAGAGACAAACCAGACTCTTGGAGTGCCTGTGGTTTAAATTAGAATACAACGGTTTAACGCTCCCAAAGACCAGACTATTGTTTCTTATCAGATTTCCCCTTGAACGAGCAATTGTGAAGCCAGCTTGTCCAGAGGAATAAGTTGTCATTCCACCAGATGAGCAAACACCATCGATTTTAATGTGTGATGGAAAGAAACACCATGGAGCTCCTTCTCTCTATGCCCCACACAGATACCGTTCAGTAAAAAATGACACCCCATCTTTTTTAAGTGCCCCCACCAAAAGCACAGAATTAGAGGTGACAAAGGAGGGTCCAGTATTAGATGGGGGATTATCCTCCAGGTCCACTGAACCTGACTGATATGCTCTCAGTCAGAGAAAATGCTGAGCCATGCAACATGGAGCATTGAGGAAAGAGCCAGAAAAGAGATCCTGGTCCCTTTGGAGATTTGGGTAAGAAGGGTCTGGAGATCGACAATTCTACCAGCTAGAAGAACTTGAAAGGAAGCACAAAGTAAGAATTTTGGAGACAACTGCACTGCTAGACCTTGTATAGTCAATGTCCAGCCTCAACTTCCTCCAAACCTCAAGTATCCCCTTAAAGAGAGTTTGCTCGGAGCTCTTGCCAGTGATGATGATTTGTTAACATAAGTAAGAAGCATCCTGAGTAGAGAGATGGAGCCAAGCCACAAGCCTGTTCCACAGTCCCTCAAAAGTGTACGGGGCATACTTTAGTCGTTAATCATTTCTACAGAGTAGACACATGTTTTCTTTCCAACAGCCATGGCCTTAGGTCTGTGGCTTTCTGTGTTCATCTGCTTAATGAGTAGGCATCAAATAAATATTTATACAATTCACTGAGTAATGTTCTATCCAACTGAAGAGGCAGCTGCTTATTTACTTTTTGTAGTTTATCACCCACTATAATAATATTGGGAGCAACTACCAGTTAATAGATACCAACAGATCAACTCTGTCAGAGTTCCATGTGAGATAGATACTACTGGACACTGATAATCAAGTAGGTGTCCTCTGTATTTATCCAAATAATTTATTATCCTTGCATGTAGAGAAGGGATGCTTCTCTGATAAAGAGGGATTCAATCCAGAAACTAAGCCCTGAGATCTGCCTTTGCTTTTAGCAAAAGCTCCTGAGGACCCATCTCAACTTCTGAACAACCCTTGGGAGTATAGACAGCCTTTGTGTCTACATTTGCAGTCTTCAAGGAGGTGACAGTGAGATGCTGAAAGCCCCAAAGTGCTGGGTGATGAGGGAATACACTTGTCCTCTGAGAATTAAACTTAGTAAAATCCGTACACAATGGAAATGATTAGGCAAGCATGAAAGTAAATGCAGAGATTATCTGTAACTGGGTGACTGGAGTGTTTAGGAACACCCAAAACTACAGTCAGTTTGATCCACCAGTGATCTCAGACAGAAAGAAAGCAGAGTGAGATTGTGGTTTGTTAAGGAGAAACCTAATCAATCATATTGCACCTTCCTAAGAGACAGACCTCATCAATGACTATCTTGCTGGGCTGAGATGCATGTCCATCTGTCTGTTGGGCAGAACCTGACTGTGGACAGAGATGCACTGGGCTATAAAAAACCAATAAACAATCAAGCCATACAATTATTTTCTCTGGTTCTGATTCTATGATTGTCACACATCGTTCAGTCAGGGCAGTTCAGGGTGATTTCCCCCCCTTTTTCCTTTTCCCATATACCTTGCTGATAGAAAAAGAATGGACTAGAGAGGCTGGAGCAACTCGAGTCCAGTCCATCTTGTACCAATGTCGTTTCTCTATTCACCCCTTGTGCTCTTATGAATGTTAGACAGTTGCCCTGGGTTAACCGGGCAGGACTGATGAACATTCAGTTTTATAGCCTGGGCCTTAGAAAAGCTGGAATTTGTTGGAGAAAATGGCAACCATCCCCTGAGACCACTGTTTTCCTGACCACACTCCCAATGAAAGCCAGGTGTTGAGGCAACCTCTTCTTCCAGAGAGGAGGCATTCAAGCATATAATCCCCATATGTTTGCCATTGGCTTGTTATATTGTGACCTGCCTTCAAGCTCAAGGTCACATAGTATGTAACATTCTCACTTTAGCCAATCCTAAAGCTCTCTTGCTACAGACAGATCTCTTCTGGGCATGTCTACCCTGTAGTCTGTGGGTTATGTGTGCCCCGGAATAACATGAATGCAGCCCAATACAACATCATACACATTGCGGGTTTTGTATGTGTGTGATTTGTTGTTGTCAGGTTCAAAAGAAGCTCAGGGGAAATGGCCAACTGTGTCTGCTGGCCTCCAGGCTCACTCAGTCCCTGTGGATCCTCTCAGCCCTTCTCATTCCATCCCTACCCTCAACTTCTCTTGCTGCTCAAGGGTTTCCCTTTCCCCAACTTCTCATTCCTATATAAACCTGCCATTTCAGCCGTGTGCTTTCCTGGCCCCTTCTCTTGCCCCCTTCTCTTGAGCCTCCTCTCTCACCCCTTTCTCTGATCCCCTATCATGGCCAAGTTCAGTCTGGTGGTCGTGTTTCATCTATTGCTTTTCTCTCCTTGCTCTGGGTTTTCCCAGATGCCTCTGTCTGTACTCTCCCTCAAAGCTAATAAACGCGTTCCCTCAACCACACCTTGAAGCTTCCATGTCCTTACTTTATGCAGTTGTTAGTAACATTATAGCCTAGTTCTGGAGCATGAAAATTATCGATGGAAAATTTCATGTCATAACATCAAACGTTTGCACATACCTGAGAGCCATAGGTGATTCCCAAAATTCCCTAAACCCAGGCAAGGTCTTTCCTTCATTCCATTAAAACATACTGGGGAGAGGATGATGATGAGAACTCTCTCAGCCACTTGTCTTTTGTAAATACAGATCAAAGAGGGTCTTGTCTCACAAATCAAAACTTAAAGATACTTCTGAGCTGCTGCTTCTGTTGCGTATTTCTACCGCTAGCCTTCTGGTCTCCCTTCTGGGCCCTCAGGTTCACTTCTAAGACCCTTACCTTTAGGATACTTTTTAAAAAATTATATTTGTGTTTTAATTTTACACATCAGCCATGGGTTCCCCTGTCCTCCCCCCTCCCGCCCCCACCCCCACCTTTCCCCCATCCTCTCCCCTCTATTCCCATCTCCTCCAGCGCCAAGACTCCCCTGGGGATTCATTTAAACCTGGTGGATTCAGTACAGGCAGGTCCAGTCCCCTGATCAGATGGCCAAACACCCTACCAGTCGAGCTGGAACTCTCATCCAATAACTGATGGAAGTGGATGCAGAGATCCTCAGCCAGGCCCCAGGTGGAGCTCCAGATGTCTAATTGTCGAGAAAGAGGAGGGATTGTAAGAGCGTGAATTGTTAAGCCCAAGATTGGAAAAAGCACAGGGACAAATAGCCAAACGAATGGAAGCACATGAATTATGAACCAAAGGCTGTGGAGCCCCCAGCTGGATCAGGCCCTCTGGATAAGTGAGACAACTGAATAGCTTGAACTGTTTGGGAGCCTTTAGGATACTTTTGATAAGCTTGGGAGAAATGACCACAAGGACTCTGTCAGGTTTCTCTGAAGTGAAGCAGTCAAGAAGGACTCATTGCCCCCTGCAGGCCTTGATTCCCACAGGTAGAGAAGGGAGCATAGGCAGGTCCATCAGCCATGCTGGAGAACTGTCAGGAGGGGACAGTCACTGGCCTCCAGGTATGTCAGGATGATCTGAGGGCTGGATTTGTGCTTAGTCTTTCTGGCAGACTTCCACAGACACAACTGAGGACTACCTACAAGAGGATCATGCAGAGACATAAAACCATGACAACAAGCCACATTACCCCACAATTTTGGGAGCTTTACTTCTAGATAACTAGCCACTAAGGACTATACTCAAGGCTCTCCCAAGGTTCTTTCTTAAATGGTCTATAAGCACAGTAGGAGTGTGGGATCTCATGAGTGGATTAGACTCAGACTGGAGGCTGGACCTTCTACCTGCTCATTTGGGTTAGATGTAAGTATTCTTCAAACTGCTCCCTTTACAGACCAGGATTCTTGCTCCCCTCTTGATCTTGACCCCTAATTCCCCAAAGCACATCCATGCACCCATCTCAGTAAACTCCTTAGATTCTTACATCCCACCCTCTCCCTCTTAGGCAGTTTGCATTAAATATCTGTCACCACCTCCATATTTTTAAAGCCCCAGGCAGATGCTAAGTCCAACCAACATCCCCTCAAACCACATTTTCTTCCCTTTCTCCCTTGCTTCCTATCACTCTGCTGCATCTTAAAGCACCCACACTTGACCTTCCAAAAGCTTCCCTGTGATTTATTTATTTATTTGTGAAAAATGAGGTTCCAATTATGATATATCCATACAGTGAAATGCTATGTAGCCATCTAAAATAATGGGGCAGAAGAAAACTTAATGAGGTGAAAAATGTTTACAACAATACATTGGGGGGGGGGACAAATTGCATGCAGAGGTTTTCATTTTTATGAAAAATGCCCACATTTTTATATAAAAAGAGATGTATATTGTAGTCAGCATTGCTAGGATTATGTATACCTATATGCTCACAGTGGTCATCTGGCTTCTGGGCAGTAAGATGATTGCAAATGAGACATTTTTATTTGTGTTTTTTCTGTGATTTTGAATTTGATTTACAATGAGGAAATATTACTTTTGTAACAAGGAAAAAAACAATCATGAACATTTTTTCCTTTTTACCTTGAGCTATCAGCCAAATGTCTTTGCACAACCTCTGCCCTATACTCCTGCTGTGGCCTTTCTGTTTATCCGCGTTGGCATATGCTGCTGTTATTTTCAGCAAATGAGCCAACTGAAATAAGACTCGATTTGTTTGAGCAGACTGCAGCTCTTGGTAGTCCAAAATATAAAAAATAAAAAAATGATCAACCCCAACACAGGAAAAGGAAAAATGCATTGTTATCTCCAGCCTTACCTGAGCACACTTAGGGCTTTTCAAATGGTTGAAAAACCAAATGTAACTAGCCTCTTCACGTTCCCTTGGAAAGCACAGTGCTGTTTAACTGTGGATTATTTTGTCCCTGGATTGACAACTTAGGCTGGAGTTTAATTTCTGCCACTTAATATGACTATTGGCTTTCTGAGCCTTAGTTTCTCACCTGAAAATTAAGAATAATGACAACATCTGCTTATCTTATGGCTTAGAAGACTAAATGGAAAAATATAATCAAGTGCTTAGAACACTGTTTTGGCAAGCACTTAACAAATTGGTGCCTTTATTAGCCCCTCAACAAGTTTAGTATTTAGAGGACTAATGTTGTCAGCCATATGCTTGATTTTCAATGAAGAATATAGAAATGGGTTTCAACAGCTCCCAGAGGGCAGAGATGGGAAGGATTTGTGTTCTGTTCCTTCCATAATGGACATATTGACATACACAGGCACAGTGCCTGAGAAGCTTAAGTTTCTTTGAAAGGTACTTCTTTAAAGGACCAACAGTGCTACCACCCTCTTGTTGGCTCCAGTGAGCCCCAAGGATGAGGGTATGTTTTAATAGTGGTAACAAAATTTCTATTGAAATTCAGAAATTCTGCTTTTTTGGCTCATTGACTGAGTAAAAACCACTTCCACTCCTGTGTGACCCCAAATTACTCGGGGTCAGAGAATCTGGGCTTGCTTTACTCAGCAGGGCTTCATAAGGAGATGATATGGCCAAGGGCATGTTTACCAGGTATCTGGATGGGTCTATATTTGACTGTACAGTACGCTTTGATCTTGCAAGGGGAAGGTCTTTTGCCTTTCCCCTTGGCATATTATAAAAAGCCCTATTGAATAAAGTGCTGGGCAACTGGGTATGGATCCAGGACCCTCCTAAAGCTATGTGTCTTTCTCCTTTGTCATCTAGACATATCTTTCTACCTAATATTTTCTCATTCCTCTTTCTTCCATCTAAGAACCCTTTGATAGGTGGGAGCAGGTCAGAGTTGGACTCTCACAAACTCCCACATGTGCTGCCCAACATGGGACTTAGGTACAGAGGATAAAAGAGAAGGAACAGCATAGGTTAAGAAGGCATGTCTGGAATTAATTAATTGGAAGTGATGATATCCTGTTGTTTGGGAGTAAAATTGTAAATATAAAGCAGGCAGTTAAAGTTAGGTTGCAGCAAGCATCTCTCTCTGTCTCTGTTTCTCTGTTCTCTCTCTCTTTACTACTATAAGTAAGTAAAACAATTTTGGTGAAGGTTGAGAAATATAGGCTTTAAGTGTAGGGATATGGTGAAGTTTTTCCCCAGTGTGGGACCTGAGATGCATAAAGCAGCATCTGGGACTGAGGGAGTGGTTCAATTGCAATGGAACTGTTTCATGCATATATGCTTTATTAACTGTGGTGACTCATGAACTGTTTTGTGTAAAAAAAAAATGAACTGTTTGTGAAGAAATAGAGAAATTTGTTTTTTTCTACCCAGGCTCAAGAAAACAATTATAAAGAAGAGGGGGAGTTAATATTCCTCAGTCTGTTAAATTTATATATATTCTTGTCTCTTGAGTGGATTAATGCCAACTTGTATTAATGTACCCTATGTTTTGTTAGCAAAAAATGCCAAAAGTTCTATTAAGAAATTGCCGTTGGATGTCTGCTGAAGTTTGTAAAGTGTAAATAGTTCTGGTGAGAGTTTGCTTTTGGATGTAAGTTTGTAATAATTTGTAATTATGTATAGTAATATTTATGTGAGAATTGTAATAGTCTGTTAATGTTAATGGTGATGCTAAGGAGTCTTTAGATTTGATGCAGTTGGATCAGGAGTTTATTGATTTAAAAAAGATTTGGTTCAGCTAAGACTGCTGTAGTCATCTTGGACCCATTCACAAAGGTCATTCCATAGTTATCATTCTCTATTCCTTTGCTGGGAGGTATTGCAGCCATAAGGAGCAGGTGTATTTCTAGGATTATTCCAGCTACTTGCAAGCTCCTTGTGGAAAGCTGATTCAGAGTTGCATGGAGTTAAGCTCTGTACTTTCACTTGAGATCTTTCTATTATTAAAAAGGGGGGATTTGTGGGAGCCTTAATTATTCAGGGTTAGAGAAACAGGGCTTGTTTTTCCCAGAAGGGCTGCATAAAGAGATGATTTGGCCACAAGTGTGTTAATCAGGTGTCTGGAAGGGTCTATACTTGACTGTACAGTGTGCTTTGATCTTGCAAGGAGGAGGTCTTTTGCTTCTCCCCTTGGCATATTATAAAAAGCCCTCTTGAATAATCTCTGGGTGACTGGGTATGAACCAAGGACCCCCCCAAAAAAATCTATCTTGTGTCTTTGTCTCCATCTATATCTCTACCTAATATTTTCTTATTCCTCTCTCTTCCACCTAAGAACCCTTTGATAGGTGGGAGCAGGTCAGAGCTGGACTCCCACAGACTCCCATTCACTCCCATCTGCAAAGTGATGGACGTTTGAATCACCTTCAACATGGATGCTATGTAGTCCTCTGGGCTATGCTTGAAGATATCTAATTAGCAGATACTCTTCTTTCCTAGAGCAGCCCATACCAAAGTGGGCACTCCAAGTTGACTCTGAAGATAAGCCCCTCTTTATATTTAACCTAAATATCTAGCTTTGTAGGTTTCAGTGTATTATGGTCCCATTTTTAACCCTCAGAGTGAACATAAAGCCTAAACAGTTTCCTCTCTAGTGGGCTTCCAAATATCTGCAGGCAGGGGCTATGTATCTTCTCAGACTGTATGCCAAAAACTTCCAAAACACTTCCTTATACATAATGTTTTATTAATTAATTTTCATTATCCTAGTTTCTTCTCTTGAAATGGGTCTTGCCCAGCATGGCTGACCCATCACACTGGGCTCAATTTTGAAGAAACTGATATAAGATAATAGGTATAATAAGATGATTGCTTCTGCCACTATAGACAGTGCACCTTCACTCGTGTAGCTAAGAGACCACTTGCTTCTGAATGACTGCCATCAATCTGCTCTCCACTAGGTCTTAGACTATCCACGCATGTATTTCCTTCATAAGTACTATTTGCACACATCATAATAGTCTCATCTATGGATGTGAAATTGTTCTTCTGATACCACTGTAAGATATTACACTCTCTGTGGATGTGAAATTGTTCTTCTGAACCCACTGTAAGACATTACATTCTCTATGGATGTGAGATTGTTTTTCCTGAACTTACTGTAGCATATTACACTCTCTTTGGTTAAATTTCACCATTTTGATTCCCTCCATTGTTTCAGATTGTTGAGAACTTTTAAGGATCTGATTCTGTCATCCAAAATATATGCTAACCATATCCAATTTATATCACCGACGTATTTAACGGCTATAGCTTCTACTTTCTTTTTTTAATTTTTAAGAATTTTTTCATTCATTTTACACACCAAAGATCCCCCTCTTCCCTCCTCCTGCACCCTCAGCCGCCTCATGGGGAGGCACATTCAGTAGAGGCAAGTCTAAGCCCTTCACCCTTCCCTTTGCCTCAAGGCTGCACAAGGTGTCCCATCATAGGTCATGGGCTCCAAAAAGCCCGCTCATGTACCAGGGATGGATTCTACTACCAGGGGTCCCCCAAGCAGATCAAGCTATACAATTGTCTCTCCATTGGCTTCTCCTTTCATAGGAACCATTGAATAAAACTTTGGTTAGTACTGAGCTTAAATTAGAACATCAGCAAAGTTGAGAAAATTCCCTCCATTCATCACCAATCTAAATCTTCAATTTCTTCATTAAATTTTTATCTGCTTAGGAACCCTTTTGATCTCTTATTACTACATGTTAGTGTGGAGTGATCTGGCATATGTCATAATACACTCATTTGTTTTTCTTTTGTTTTCTCAGAATACCTTAGATGAAATCCAGAAACAGGTTTTCTTAATTTTACTTTCTTTTAACATTTATTTATCAATTGGTATCTCGGAAACATGTCTGAGGTCATAAGACAACTTACAGGAGTCAATTCTCTCTTCCAACCATGCAGGTTTCAAGGGACTAAACTAAGGTTGTCAGGTTTGATAGCAAGCACTCTTATCCAGTGAGCCATCACACAGGCCCAGAAACATATTTTTTTAATCTATCAACCTAAAAATCCTTATGAGGGGATAGGAAAGAAGGGGAGAACAGAGAAGAGAGAGACAAAAATAGAGATAGAAAGACACACACACACACACAGAGAGAGAGAGAGAGAGAGAGAAAATAAAGACAGACAGAAAGAAGTAAGAGGGAGAGAGAGAAGAAGGAAGGAAGGAAGGAAGGAAGGAAGGAAGGAAGGAAGGAAGGAGAAAGAAAGGAAGGAAGGAAGGAAGGAAGGAAGGAAGGAAGAAAGAAAGGAAGAAAGAAAGAAAGAAAGAAAGAAAGAAAGAAAGAAAGAAAAGGAAGTATGGGAAAGAAAGAGAGAAAGGTAAGTCTGGCATAACATGGTCTCAGAAAACTCACTCTGATTTTATGCTTTCTTCTTCCTTTTCTTCATGTTATTAAAGTATCCAATTCATAATCCATTTCATGCTCATATTTTATTTCTTACTCTCTTTTTAAATAATTGGCTTAACACTGGCCCTCTAGTTTCCTGGCAGTTCTTTATGCTCCAAAATTCCTCAAACATTACAAGAAACACCTAAGGAATGCAAGCAGAGCAACCAAGAGGCACAATGTCTGGGTCCAGGAGACTTCATTATGCTTAGATAATCCAGATCTGGAGCCACCATTTATTTATAATGGATTTATCTGTAAGGGTCTAGGGAAGAAAATACATAAATGAAAAAAAATTGGGAAATAAATGTTACCTTCAGTTTTAGGATCATTTCTTGACCACACCCCTAAAGGCACAGAATACATAAGGTGAAGACTGACTGGTGAAATTAATTGGAACATCTTTGAGGGGCCAGCTTGGCTGTGTGCTCCCTGGCATTGGCTGAGGCTTCAACTGCATCTGTGTCATAGTTTGACCAGTTCCTTAGCCCAGTCCTGCTTCTTTCACAGCCTTATGGCAGAGCTCCCAAGAGCACTGTCTAATGAATATCTGGCATAGAAATTCCCATCTCCAAGCCTGGTTTTTAGAAAAAATCATCGGAGACAGTTGGTATCAAGAAGCAGACTTTAAAGCAGAATTTTGAGACTGTACCACTCTCTAGACTCAGCTGTAAATGAAGCCTGTCACTGGTATTTACTGGAGTCTGGAGGGTTGTTGGCATGATGGGTTGGTGCCATCGTTAGCATCCTTATTTGTGGTGAGCTGAAATGAGTTGCCAGTGGGAGAAGAAACATGTTGGTGGAGGGGAGGCCAAGTTTCAAACCTATGAAACTGAATGGCTATTGTTGGGTGCTACTGGTCCAACAGAAACAGACAATAAAGAACAATGGTGATTACAATGAGGCACAGCATTAAATAGTCAGCATTTAAATAGTATCCCTCCTGGTGCAGCAAAAGGCAGGAAAGGGTTACCCTGAAGCTTTAGAAATACCTTCAAAAAGTGTTGGATGAGTTTGAAGATAGTGTTAATCTGCTCTTCCACAGTCAAGAATGTGAATGGAAGGGAGTGGTATGCGAGGAGACATCTGCATCAAAACTTCATGCTCCCCTCTACTCTCCACACAAGTGTCCTACTCATTCTTATCAAAGGCTGACATTTCCTCTTCTCTTAATTAAAAGTACTGTACAGGCTCTTATTGAAAGATCACAGCTTATTTCTGGTTACAAATCCCATCCTTTCAGGGACAAGACCCGTGGTTAGAGACATCTCAGCACAGTCCAACTGGAGAAGTTCTGGGTCTACCAAGAGACAATGGGGAGTGTCCTCACATGCCCACCACAGCAGTAAGAGCTGGAGAGTAGTCATCACTGGGTCTTGAAGGTGTGGGGGCAAGACAAAAGAATAAAACTGGATCAACAGTACTCTTGGGATGGGAATACTCTTTCAGGATGTAACATGTGTGTATGGTAGGAGATGGCACTGAGATTTTAAAAAGACACAGAAGCTTGTAAAAAAGAGGGGTGGTCCTCACTAAATGGAATAAAAATGGCAAACTGTAGTGGCAGATGATTCAAGAAGAAATATAAAACCTCAGAGAAGGATCCAGACCAGAACAGATACATCATGTGAAAAGCCAGAAACATCCATCGGCTGACCATATTGCTTGCAAAGACCCAAAGGAGGATTCATTTGTGGAAAGTATGAAAAATGTGTAGCTGAATGGTGCTACAGACAGACCTGTGCCTTTCCAAAAGTTATCTATGGAACCCCTTGTCCCCAGTGTGACTGTGTTTGGAGATAAGAGAATTTTTAGGGGAAAATGGAGGTTCACTGAGGTCAGAAAGATAGGATCTCAGCATCCTTGTGTGGGGGTGGTAGGTGGATGGCTGACTGGCTGGGTGTGTCGTGTGTCTGTGTATATGTTTGTGTCTGTATATATGGGTGCCTCTCTGTGTGTGTGTGTGTGTGTGTGTGTGTGTGTGGCTGGCTGGCTGGCTGGCTGTGTCTGTGTGTATGTGTCTGTTCATGTGTGTATGTATACATGAACAGCATGTAGACACATACCTGTAGAGGCTAGAACAGGACCTAGGTTTTATTCTTCCAGTAATCTTTGCCTTGTTTTATGAGACAGGCTCTCACTGGCTCAGAACTCACCCAGTTGGCTGGATTGGCTGATCAGAGAGCTCCAGGGATTTGCCTCTCTTCTTCCCAGTGCTAGGTCCATCACCACACATGGCTTCTCTTTTACATAGGTTCTAGAGGCTAAACTCCAGTCCTCATGTTTGCAAGACAAGCCCTTTAATGGCTAAGCTGTCCCCCAGCCTCAAGTAGTGTCCCTTTAGGAACAGACCTTATTGCAGAAATGCAGCTGTCTGCAAGTCAAGAAAAGAGAGCATTAATTACAAACAAAATTGATGAGAATCTGGACTTAGACTTCCAGTCTCCAAAAGTGGGACAAAATATATGCCTGTTATTTAGGCCACATGGTCTATAGTCTTTTTCTTATGGAAGCTCAGAGCTGACTAATACAGAGGGATTCCAAAATTCTTTGGAAGATTTAGTGGTGGCTCTCTGTGATAGGTTAAGGTTCATAAGAAGAGCAGCTGCCATGGAATTGAATTTCTTACTAATAACAGGAAAGGTGGAGTCTTAAGCTAATTTGTGCCAGATAGTGGTGTTTAGGCACCCAAAACAAAGTCAATACAATGTCATAATAATTGACAAGGTCACTGTGGCAGCCACATGGAGGCATGGTCTACCAGGCTTTCTCTTTGGGACCACCAACCAGCTCCCAAATCATGATACAGAGACTTATTAGTTATGAATGTTCGGCCTAGCTCAGGCTCATTTCTGGCTAGCTCTTTTAACTTAACCTGTTTCTCTTTATCTTCCTTTTACCTTAGAGCTTTTTACTTTTATTGCCTTCTGTGTATCTTACTTTCACTGCTTCTCATGTCCGCTGACTGGCATCTGCCTGGCTTCTGGCCCCAGGCATCTCTCTTGTTCTCTCCTCCTTCTTTGGCTCCTCTCTCAAATCCAAATTTCTCCTCCACTTTGTTCTTTCTGCCTGCCAGCCCCATTTATACCTCTCCTGCCTAACTATTGGCCATTCAGCTCTTTATTAGACCAATCAGGTGCCTTAGGTAGGCAAGGTGAAACAAATTTATCACATCTTTACATAATTAAACAAATACAACATAAAAAATGTAACATACCTTTACACAGTTAAAGTAATATTCTGCAGCATAAACAAATGTAACACATCTTTGCCTAATTAAAATAATATTCCACAACAGCATGGTCTACAGAGGGTTTTGAAGATTTGAAGACTCACATTATTGAAAATTTTAGAGGTCCTATGCCTGGTCTATGGAGGGATGCTCTTTTTAGAGTAAAGGGAAAATTGGAATTTAGTGTGTGTTTCTTATCCTCCAACTGAAAAGGAATAATAGGGCTTAGTGAACATCTTCCAGTGCAGAGCCAAGGATAAGTCACACTTGGGAATACTATGCCAATCTGCCCATGGCTGAAGTGGAAGTCTTTGAATGAAGCCCTGAGTGGGAAAATGCTGAAACATCAGGTCAGGCTGGTGAGAAAGGAGCCTTAAGACCTGTGCTGTAGGCCTGGAAGATCTGAAGGGACAAGAGGTTTCTGTGCAGAGAAAAAATACCTGGTGACATTCATAGCAGGTCCTTATAGGAAAATCAGGCAGGTGTCCAGGATTCTATAACAAGACCATGACATGTGCTGCAAAGTTAATATACCACACAAACAGCAACTTCTAGCAGGCTAAAGGGCACTACGAGAAACTCAACATCTGACCATGGACTATCAAGAGGTCATGCAGCCACAGCTACCCTTCATGAGCAGAGCTCTGTCAGAGCCACCAATTAGCTTAGCCAGTGTGGCAACAACCTCACTGTAAGGTGGAAGTGACTCAAGGTCAGAGCAGACCCCAAGCAAAGCTATAGGATTCAAATAATCCACATAAGTAGATGATCCACACTCCTCTATTCTATGCTCATATCATACTGGTATTTGTCTTCAAACTCATGCTATGACTCCTCTCTTTGCTCATAGCACATATGCTAAACAACCACTTGGTACAGGAGTTACAAGATTGAACATGGTCCTAGATTGGTTGGTTTGGTGTGTGACTATAAACTGGAAGTAGTTTTTTACTGCACTGTAGTACCTCTTGGATTGGGTGCTGAAAGAGCAGTGAGGAGACACTCTATCTACAGACAAGACCTTCAAAAGCTACACTTGCTTGTCTACCTTTACATCATGTCAGCATAAGAGACATACTTTACAGTAAAGGAAGGCACAGGACCCTGAGATCCAGTTGTCCTGTTACTATACCTCCAGAAAGTGTCAGCCAGATAAAGTAATATCATGGCCATTTGAAGACAAAGTCTATAAACAAAAGGGGCATGACACAAGACACATACCTTCAAGAGCAATGATGAAGATATGCCCATTTAACAGAAGCCTATAAGAAAGTAGATTAGAATATTGGGACAGAGAATGAAGGAGGGGGCTAATTTATGGACCTCTTGGAATGTCCCATAGTATTAATACTCTCATATCACATATTAATGCCCCCCCAGAGAATTATCTAAGTATTATCATAAACACTAAAGTATGATCAACCCTTGGCATTCATGAGAGATTGAATTCATAATCTCTCCCTCATCTCCCAGAAATGTTCAAATTCATGAATACTCAATCCATCTATATAAAAATACTTAATATTTGCATAGAACCTGTATGCATCTCCTTATGTACTTGAAATCATTGCTAGGTTTCCTTTAAATGTCATGTAAATAGATGCTTTACTTCATTGTTTAAGGAACAGTGACTAGAAAAATGTCTGTACATGTTCAGTACAGGTGCAACTTTTTTCAACTATTCCTAGTTGAATGAATTCAGAACCTACTGATATTAAAGGCCAGCTGTATTTAGACATCAGCTAGGCTCCATTGACAAGATCTGGACTTCACAATGGGGTCACAAACACAATGACCCCTAGCGGCAGGAATCGAAGCTGTACACAGGCTCAACAGTGTGAACTCCACTTACCAAGGCATCCAACCTGTCAACATCAGACAAATGTTATATCTACAGTACAGGGTCATTTTCAAAGGAGGTCCACCTGACATTGGATGGTGCCTGGGTTATTTTAACTTGTTTACCTTGGAGGGAATAGCGGTTCATCTAGATGGTATTGCAAACATTTCAGGCATGAGTCTTTCCTTTCCTACCTGCAGGTCCTCACCTTGCACACTGTGTAAAGGATTAGTCAGTGTTTAACCCACAAACATGGGATCTCACACAACATCACATCAGAACAAGAGATCCATCTTATAGAGAAGGAAGGCACACTGTTAGACCATTCATTTGTTCTATTCCTACACCTTCAAGAAGAGACGATAGATGGCCCTTCAAGGACATAGATGAAGTGTCAACCTGGATAGAATCTCCTGAAATAATGGAAAGCTGTCTTCTAAGATATGACATACTACCATGCTGCCTAAATCAATGACAATTATATACATAGGTGATAGAGGGAAGAGGGGAATGGAGGAGGAGGGAAGGGAAATGGGAAGGGGCAAGGGGCAGGGAGAGATGAAGAGGGAGAGGAGGGGAGTAAAAGTGAAAGAATGGCAGTGAGCATGGCCCTGCCTTGTTTACCAGTACTTCCCATGACCCTCCGTGCTTCTCAAAGTGAACATTTCCACTAGAGTCAAAGGAAGGATGTCATCAAGATTTGTGCCTTTGCTATTTCATGGTCACTTTGGGCTCACTGTGCCATAAAGCAGAAGGCAAGGAAAGGAGTCATCATGCGGGCAGTTTAATTAACCCTAACGATGAGCAGACGGTGCACTCTTTACACATGTGGGTAGAAAGAAATGGATTTGTTGTTTCAGTGAGCCTCCTTCCTCCATAGTCCTTAATGACTGATTTTGACAGCAAAAGACAATGTGGAGCAGCTATAAACCTAAGAATTTGGTGACCAGATTAGATCATACAAGGGGCATGTGTGGGTGAAGGCCTTAGAAAAGAGAAGAACTGGACTCTTGGAGGAGCTCCTCATGGACAGGTGGAAAGAGGCCTAAATGTGTACTGTAGTAGATACCATAGTACACACCAAGATCTTCCCTTGGACCCTAGGCTCTTTACCCCATGAATAGCAATATTAACTGTTGATGGATCAATGTTGAGTCACTTCCCGGAAATTGCCCTTGGCCATAGGTGTAAGGTTGTTACTCTCCCTCCCTAGATATGGAAGTACACTAGTTGCATGATGTTACCATCTGGGACAGCCTTAAAGGACTGTCCCAATCTCACAGCTTCTTGGGAACTCAGCTAAGGCCTTTGCAATGACTACATTTAAGTGCTAATTCCAAATCTGTGCATTCCTGGTCCCCCTTCTCTCTCTTACAGGTGTTATAAAGTTAATTTTCACTTCAGTCATTCTCTTAGAAATCTCTGTCTCAGAATCAGTTTCTAGGAATCTGACTGAAGTCCACGGTCAGTCCTATCAATTTACTCACTTGTGTGACTTTTCCTCCCCACTATGCTCATGTACTGGTTACACGTGAACAACAAGAAAGCTTGTTTCTGTCAAGATGAAAGTTTTTCAAAGATAGTAAGGTGAAAAAAAGCAGGCAACAACTGATTTAAAGGTGTTACTGCAGGTAGACATAAGTTACATATAATTTATTAATTATAAGTAATAAAAATCAAATCTAAATAAACCAGAAATTAAGATGGGACTGGAAGGTGATTGATGATACAAGTGTGCTTCTTGGATAGGAAGATGTAGGCTGGCAACCTCAAGCAGTAAGAGGATTTGGTCAGTGAAGAGGAAGGTTAGCAGATTTCATTACCAAAGTGGATGTTCAAATTACTGAGGTGGGGGAGTTTCTGGCAGAAAGTATTTGGTCTACCATCTCATTATGAAAGGAGCATGACTCAGCTGAAATGGAAAAGATCTTGAGAAATTTAAGGAACCAAGATGCCAGATATCTAATGTGTGGTCCACATAGGTATTAACTGCCTGTAATGAAGGCAGGAGCTGAAAAGTAGGAGATGGAAAATCAAGTCTTAATAAGAATTGATGTCAAGGAACTCCTCAAGTGAGGATTAGAAGAATGGAGGTATCATGGTACGGACATTTGTTTGAGACTCAAGTCTGCACAGTTTTACCAAAAATGGGTAAACAGATTAGAAAATGAGGTGAAGAAAATGCTTTCATAGCTTCCAAGTAATAAATAGAAGATGTAAGCAAAAGCAACCTTACTTTGATAAAAAGTCAAGAAATTTTGGCTAGAGCAGAGATATACTCCAAAGTGCATGGATTGAATTGCATGTTCAGAGCTGCTCATGCTGTAAGCAATGGAGTCAGATTAAAATGCCAGCAACTTGACCATGGAGTCCATGCAATCAATACCCAAAGGCTTGTCACAGAAGGAGAATTTAAACAAATTGTGTTTCTTATATTGAGCTGTTGTTGATGCTCCAACAAATAAATATACTCTGGAAGTACACTGTGGTTAGAGAATCTTGATAGAGGTTTATGCAAGTTCCCAGGTTACAGAACCTGTAAACACTGCTGTTCTGTAGTTGGTAGACACCCAAGTACCATTGAGAGGGAAATAAAATTGTACAAAATATTTATGTCCTTAGAGGCTCCTCCAATCTTGAGCTTTGTGGATTCACTGTTGTCAGTTTTAGAGACCCCTTTGACTTCTTCACCTCCACTTGTGACTAGGAGCCTTCAGACTGCTTGTGTAGGTACCCTTGATGATCCCAAGTCCAAGGCATCAGCTATGCATAGCACAACATACTTGGAGCCTGTACTCTAAGAACCTGACAAGCAGACCTGTTTGTTAGCAATAGATGTCTTCAGTTCTCTGCAGATCTTTAATGGTCATTTTCTTAACAATAGGGAAGGAATTACATTATGTGATGATTTAAAACACATTGATATATGAATCATTAACAGGTTCAAAGAATATATTTTACTTGAGAAATTATGTGATGGTGTTTTATAATCTGACCTTTAGTTTTTAAACAAAAAGTAAGATAATGATTGATATTTGTGAGAATTGTTTTAATATTATTTTATGTGTAGACAAGAGATGATATGGATGTCAGTGATATTATAAACTAGTAACAACCTAAAATACCAACATGCAAGATCCTTGTGGCATCATGTGTTGACTCACTCTGAGACATGTGAAGTCACCTGTTTCCTGGTGATCAAAAAAAAAAAAAAAAATGCAATTTCTCAAAGCAATGCATGTGTGACTCCAGGACTTGTAGACTCTGCTTAAGCACACTGAGAATGTTTGCTTCAGTGGTCAGACACTCACTGTGGCCTTGAAATATCAGCATCTCCATCTCCATTTGAGACCTGTCCTGCTTCACGACAGTCACTTTGCCCCCTTAAGAAAACAAACAAACAAAAAAGACTGCTTAAGGCTGCAGAAATTGGGTTCTCTCTGGAGTCACTTTTGTTGTATCTTTACTTGTTCTCATGACATGGCATCTATGTACAAGATCTTGGGGGTAAAGGTCAAGGTCTCAGAATCCCTTAGTCTGAGTCATCCTCTGATAAGTGAGAGATGGGCATCTTAGCATCTCTACTGCAGAAGCAAGAGACAGGCGTCTTGGCATCTCTCCTGCACTGTCAGCTACAGGCTGCACATACCAGCTTCAAAAGAGCCAGCGGTTGGGGGAGATGGGCTGTAGGGATTGATGGGTTGTTAATACAGTGAGACAGTTACATTGTCTCATTTTGACAGTGCTGGCGTTTAACATCCTCATGGGCGGGCACCATGACCCAACCTCACAGCTAATGAGGCTTGGCACACCCACCTCACTCTCTCCCTGATTCTTAGTTAATATTAGTGTCCATAAGCACAAAAGCTCAGCCTGCCTGTGGCATTAGAGAATAGAGCACAGTGGTCCTTACACATGGAAGGAAGGTCCCTGGAGTCTTCCAAGGTTCTGGAGATGAAGCTATGCTGGATATAGGGGCCTTCTTCACACTGAGCACTAAAGGAAGGCATTGGATGTTGTCTCAAAACACATTTTGTCTGGTGTCTTTACTTTACAAGAAAAGAACCTGAAAGGTTAGGGGAGGCGACTCCAGTCCAGTATTTCCAAGCCTGATGACCACCTGCTCTACAACAGAAAAGTCTTTTCACAGAACCTATTCCCAAAGGAGACTTAGACTTCTATTCTCCTCAGGCTTAACCTCTGTGGGTGCCCTTGTTCTTCCCTTGTGATCAGGGCTGGACCTCTTACCAAACCCACTTGATGGGACATGCATGGCTCCTTTCCTCATCATGGATACAGCTTCTCAAATGACTTTTATCACCCTTCTAGGACTGGGCCCAGCATTTCCTTTGTATGAAATGCATATATCCCTTCTCAAAATTCTTTTCTTTCTACTTAAAGAATCTACAGGGAGCTGGACAGTTGTTGTGCCTACCTTTAATCCCAGCACTCAAGGCCAGCCTGGTCTATAGAGTGAATTCCAGGACAGCAGAGCTGTTACACAGAAGAAACCATGTCTCAAACAACAACAACAAAAGAATCTACATGCTTCTCCATGCACACTCTCCATGTACACTTGAATGCTCACTTAAGCGTTCAAGACTCTATTGTCTGTCTTACTATATTTTAAGTGGTTTCTCTTAAGGTTCCCATCAAAATGGGATCTTCATCATCTCTAAACACATTATCAGCATTCTCCTATGCTTGATTTTTCCCCTTCCCACTTCAGAGTTCTTTATTTCTTTCCAAGAGCAAACAATACTCTTTCAAACTTATGTCAGATTTCCATTTTGCAAGGAATGTTGTCTGAATATGGCAGCTGCTCCACCCCTCACTCCTCTGTTCAAGACAATGATCTATGATAACCATTCCCTCAGACTTGAATGAGCGAGTTTATTAATTTTATATCAAGCAAAAGAATAAATAGCAGATAAAGGGAAGTAGGCTGATGGCAGTATATCATCAAATCAGGTGCTTTGAGCATCCAGTATGATTGAGAGAGCAAACAAAGGTAATATCATCACATGGGGGATTAGTAAATATCCATCCAAAAATTGACTAGGGGAAGTCAAGGCAGGCAGCTTGAGCTCTCCACGAGAAAGCTTCCCATGGCTGAACTTCTGGCCTCCTGTTTTCACTGGAGGCATTTTCATATCGTTAGATAAACAATAACGATGCCTGTTACTACTCACCTTCTAGCTGATCTCAAACACATGGTGTTTTTAAGACCCCTGCTGCTTGCTGGGTTTTGTGTGTTTGCTTGTTTGCTTACTTGCGTACTTGTTTTTCTCCCTGTTACAAAGACTAAGAGACCAGTCGGGCCCAGAACAGGAGGTCACAGAGAACACTTCATATAAGCACAGTTGGGTATGGTTTAGGGAGGGGCTCAACCTTGCTCTGGAGTCATTTCCCAATAAGCTTAAACAGCACATGACAATTTATGAACATAATATTCATTCCATTCTCTAACCTCTGACCTCCTGCAGTTACTGCAGAGCCTTCATATAACTTACCTGCATTGCTGTATGCACATGTGTAGCTGAATGCTGTGTCTTTTTATGCAACTTATACATAGCTTACAGAAGGAGATTATGTCTACACCTGGGTCTCCAACAATAGAGAACTAAACTCTCATAGTGTCATTCATTCCTATTCAAGGGGATGTAAACAAAGTCTATATCCACTGTATCTCTGGATAGCATTTATTGTCTGTCATCTTTTCCTGTGCCTTCTGAAGGTAGCTCTGACTGTCCCCCAAACATGGTACACCCTCTGAAAACAATTATCAGTGTCAAGTTCCCATTAACCTTAAGTGATTCAAAGCCCAATTATTTTTTAAAAATTCTCAGTACAATAAAAAACCCAAGGATTCAATATTATTCTCTATAATTTATCATCTAAAATGTGATACAATTGGAAAAACATGTCACAATTTAGTCTAGATAGAATTATGTCCTACACCTTCATTCTGTCAAAGCTTGTATTAAGTCATACAGTGTTTCTGAGACTCAGTTTCTTGGTCTATATGAATTCCTATTATCTTGATTTTTAACAGAAGGAAGATTAAGTGTTTTCATGAGCTGGAAAGTTGCTTAGCATGATATTTGTTATATGTCAAGAGTTCATTTGTTAAACATATAGTTTCCTTGTGATCAATCAACCAAATTGGATTGGAAGCACCAAAGAAATGGATCCATGCACCCTTGACTAGTGTGGTTATTTCCGTATTTTGCTGTGTGGTCAAAGGAAAGAGTAGGTGCTGAGATCTTTCAAAGAGAACAAAGGATCTGCCAGTTGGAAAGTAGCACACATTGTTCTCTACTCCTTATCTCTATGCTCCACATCTCATACCATCCTCTCCTCTCCCTTCCAGAATGGTTCAGACACAGACAAAGCCTAGCTATGTGTCACTCTCCCCATCAGCACTTGCTTCTCTGCTGCAAAACTCTGAGTTTGGGTCTCAGGAGTTGGAAGGAACACAGGCAGCCAGTGGAGAAACATTTGAATTTCCTCTTCTTTCTAAGCCCTGTGAAGGCAGAATCTCGATTCTCTTGGAACAGATCTCCAACAGAATGTCTATTCATCTGTGCCTTATCCATAGAGCTATCTTTTAAGGGAAGAAGTTTGAGAATCAAGAAGAAATTAAAGAGAAAAATGTGTTAATTTTTTATGTGAATGTTTTTATAGATTTTTTTTTTATTCTATGAGTTTGGGGCAAAGCCAATGTGCATATGAGGGCAGGTGCCTGAGGAGTCAGAGTCCCTCTGGAGCTGGTGCTAAAGAATATTGTAAGCCACCCAGTGTGGGTGCTGGAAACCAAATTCTGGTCTTCTGAGAAAAAAACAAACAAACAAACAAACAAACAACAAAAACAAAAAACAGTACATCAGTACATGCTCCTAACCACAGCGCCATTTCTCCAGCCCCTAACACAGCAAAAGACCTTTTGGGGATGCTGAGTCTCAGTGTGTTAGACCCACTTCTTTCTATAGTATATAGTGGCATTTTCTCCTCAAATATGCAGCAGAGCAGGGACAGCACAGGGCACATCCAGATCATTCAGTTGTCCTGTTACTATACCTCCAGAAAGTGTCAGCCAATAAAGTAATATCATGGCCATTTAAGACAAAGTCTATAAACAAAGGGGCATGACACAAGACACATACCTTCAAGAGCAATGATGAAGTATGCCCATTTACAGAAGCCTATAAGAAAAGTAGATTAGAATATGGGGACAGAGAATGAAGGAGGGGGCTAATTTATGGACTCTTTGGAATTTCCATAGTATTAATTACTCTCATATCAACATATTATGCCCCCCCAGAGAATTATCTAAGTATTATCATACAACACTAAAGTATGATCAACCTTGGCATTCATGAGAGATTGAATTCATAATCTCTCCCTCATCTCCCAGAAATGTTCAATTCATGAATACTCAATCCATCTATATAAAAATACTTAATATTGGCATAGAACCTGTATGCATCTCCTTATGTACTTGAAATCATTGCTAGGTTTCCTTTTAAATGTCATGTAAATAGATGCTTACTTCATTTTTTAAGGAACAGTGACTAGAAAAATGTCTGTACATGTTCAGTACAGGTGCAACTTTTTTCAACTATTCCTAGTTGAATGAATTCAGAACCCATGATATTAAAGGCCAGCTGTATTTAGACATCACGTAGGCTCCTGACAAGATCTGACTTCACAATGGGGTAACAAACACAATGACCCTAGCGGCAGGAATCGAAAGCTGTACACAGGCTCAACGTGTGAACTCCCTTCAAGGCATCCAACCTGTCAACATCAGACAATGTTATATCTACAGTACAGGGTCATTTTCAAAGAGGTCCACCTGACTGATGGTGCCTTGGTTTTTTACTTGTTCCCTGGAGGGAATAGCGGTTCAATCTAGATGGTATTGCAAACATTTCAGGCTTGAGTCTTGCCTTTCCTACCTTGCAGGTCCTCACTTGCACACTGTGTAAAGGATTAGTCAGTGTTTAACCCACAAACATGGGATCTCACACAACATACATCAGAACAAGAGATCCATCTTATAGAGAAGGAAGGCACACAGTTAGACCATTCATTGTTCTATTCCACACCTTCAAGAAGAAGACGATAGATGGCCTTCAAGGACATAGATGAAGTGTCAACCTGGATAGAATCTCCTGAAATAATGGAAAGCTGTCTCTAAGATAGACATACTCCATGCTGCCTAATCAATGACAATTATATACATAGGTGATAGAGGAAGAGGGGAAGGAGGAGGAGGGAGGGAAATGGGAAGGGGCAGGGGCAGGGAGAGATGAAGAGGGAGAGGAGGAGAGTAAAAGTGAAAGAATGGCAGTGAGCATGTCCTGCCTTGTTACCAGTAATTCCCATGACCCTCCGTGCTCTCAAAGTGAACATTTCCACTAGGTGTCAAAGGAAGGATGTCATCAAGATTTGTGCCTTTGCTATTCATGGTCACTTTGGGCTCCCTGTGCCATAAAGCAGAAGGCAAGGAAAGGAGATCCATGCGGGCAGTTTAATTAACCCTAACGATGAGCAGACGGTGCACTCTTACACATGTGGGTAGAGAGAAATGGATTTGTTGTTTCAGTGAGCTCCTTCCTCTCATAGTCCTTAATGACCTGATTTCGACAGCAAAGACAATGTGGAGCAGCTATAACCTAAAGAATTTGGTGACCAGATTAGATCATACAAGGGCATGTGTGGGTGAAGGCCTTAGAAAAGAGAAGAACTGGACTCTTTGGGGAGCTCCTCATGGACAGGTGAAAAGAGGCTAAATGTGTACTGTAGTAGATACCATAGTACACACAAACTTCCCTTGGACCCTAGCTCTTTACCCCATGAATAGCAATATTAACTGTTGATGGATCAATTTGAGTCACTTCCGGAATTGCCCTTGGCCATAGGTGTAAGGTTGTTACTCTCCCTCCCTAGATATTGGAAGTACACTAGTTGCATGATGTTACCATCTGGGACAGCCTTAAAGACTGTCCCAATCTCACGACTTCTTGGAACTCAGCTAAGGCCTTTGCAATGACTACATTTAAGTGCTAATTCCAAATCTGTGCATTCCTGGTCCCCCTTCTCTCTCTTACAGGTGTTATAAAGTTAATTTTCACTTCAGTTCATTCTCTTAGAAATCTCTGTCTCAGAATCAGTTTCTAGGAATCTGACTGAAGTCCACGGTCAGTCCTATCAATTTAACTTCACTTGTGTGACTTTTCCTCCCACTATGCTCATGTACTGGTTACACGTGAACAACAAGAAAGCTGTTTTCTGTCAGATGAAAGTTTTTCAAAGATAGTAAGGTGAAAAAAAGCAGGCAACAACTGATTTAAAGGTGTTACTGCAGGTAGACATAAGTTACATATAATTTATTAATTATAAGTAATAAAATCAAATCTAAATAAACCAGAATATTAAGAGATGGGACTGGAAGGTGATTGATGATACAAGTGTGCTTCTTGGATAGGAAGATAGTGGTGGCAACCTCAAAGCAGTAGAGGATTTGGTCAGTGAAGAGGAAGGTTAGCAGATTTCATTACCAAAGTGGATGTACATATACTGAGTTGGGGGAGTTTCTGGCAGAAAGTATTTGGTCTACCATCTCATTATGAAAGGAGCATGACTCAGCTGAATTGGAAAAGATCTTGAGAAATTTAAGGAACCAAGATGCCAGATATCTTAATGTTGGTCCACATAGGTATTAACTGCCTGTAATGAAGGCAGGCCTGAAAAGTAGGAGATGGAAAATCAAGTCTTAATAAGAATTGATGTCAAGGAACTCCTCAAGTGAGGATAGAAGAAAATGGAGGTATCATGGTACGGACATTTGTTTGAACTCAAGTCTGCACAGTTTAACCAAAAATGGTAAACAGATTAGAAAATGAGGTGAAGAAAATGCTTTCATTGCTTCCAATGTATAAATAGAAGATGTAGCAAAAGCAACCTTACTTTGAATAAAAGTCAAGAAATTTTGGCTAGAGCAGAGATATACTCCAAAGTGCATGGATGAATTGCATGTTCAGAGCTGCTCTGCTGTAGCAATGGAGTCAGATAAATGCACAACTTGACCATGGAGTCCATGGCAATCAATACCAAAGGCTTGATCACAGAAGGAGAATTTAAACAAATTTGTGTTTCTTATAGGGCTGTTGTTGATGCTCCAACAAATAAATATACTCTGGAAGTACACTGTGGGTTAGAGAATCTATAGAGGTTTATGCAGTTCCCAGTTACAGAACCTGTAAACACTGCTGTTTCTGTAGTTGGTAGACACCAAGTACCATTGAGAGGGAAATAAAATTGTACAAAATATTTATGTCCTTAGAGGCTCCTCAATCTTGAGCTTTGTGGATTCACTGTTGTCAGTTTTAGAGACCCCTTTGACTTCTTCACCTCCACTTGTGACTAGGAGCCTTCAGACTGCTTGTGTAGGTACCTTGATGATCCCAAGTCCAAGGCATCAGGCATCATAGCACAACATACTTGGAGCCTGTACTCTAAGAAACCTGACAAGCAGACCTGTTTGTTAGCAATAGATGTCTTCAGTTCTCTGCAGATCTTTAATGGCATTTTCTAACAAAATAGGGAAGGAATTACATTATGTGATGATTTAAACACCATTGAATATGAATCATTAACAGGTTCAAAGAATATATTTTACTTGAGAAATTATGTGATGGTGTTTTATAATCTGACCTTTAGTTTTTAAAACAAAAGTAAGATAATGAATTGATATTGTTGAGAATTGTTTTATATTATTTTATGTGTACAAGAGGTGATATGGATGTCAGTGTATATATAAACTAGTAACAACCTAAATACCAACATGCAAGATCCTTGTGGCATCATGTGTTGACTCACTCTGGACATGTGAAGTCACCTGTTTCCTGTGTGATCAAAAAAAAAAAAAAAAATGCAATTTCTCAAAGCAATGCATGTGGACTCCAGGACTTGTAGACTCTGCTTAAGCACACTGAGAATGTTTGCTTCAGTGGTCAGACACTAACTGTGGCCTTGAATATCAGCAGTCTCATCTCCATTGAAGACCTGTCCTGCTTCACGACAGTCACTTTGCCCCCTTAAGAAAACAAACAAACAAAAAGACTGCTTAAGGCTGCAGAAATGGGTTTCTCTCGAGTCACTTTTGTTGTAATCTTTACTTGTTCTCATTGACATGGCCTATGTACAAGATCTTGGGGGTAAGGGTCAAGGTCTCAGAATCCTTAGTCTGAGTCATCCTCTGATAGTGAGATGGGCATCTTAGCATCTCTACTGCAGAAGCAGAGACAGGCGTCTTGGCATCTCTCCTGCACTGTCAGCTCAAAGGCTGCACATACCAGCTTAAAAGAGCCAGCGGTTGGGGAGATGGGCTGTAGGATTGATGGGTTGTTAATACAGTGAGACAGTTACATTGTCTCATTTTGACAGTGTGGCGTTTAACATCCTCATGGGCGGGACCATGACCCAACTCACAGCTAATGAGCTTGGCACACCCACCTCACTCTCTCCCTGATTCTTATGTAATATTAGTGTCCATAAAACAAAAGCTCAGCCTGCCTGTGGCATTAGAGAATAGAGCACAGTGGTCCTTACACAGGAAGGAAGGTTCCCTGGAGTCTTCCAAGGTTCTGGAGATGAAGCTATGCTGGATATAGGGCCTTCTTCACACTGAGCACTAAAGGAAGCCATTGATGTTGTCTCAAAACACATTTTGTCTGGTGTCCTTTACTTTACAAGAAAAAGAACCTGAAAGGTTGAGGGAGGCGACTCCAGTCCAGTATTTCCAAGCCTGATGACCACCTGCTCTACAACAGAAAAGTCTTTTCACAGAACCTATTCCCAAAGGAGAACTTAGACTTCTATTCTCCTCAGGCTTACACCTCTGTGGGTGCCCTTGTTCTTCTCCTTGTGTTCAGGGCTGGACCTCTTACCAAACCCACTTGATGGGACAATGCAGGCTCCTTTCCTCATCATGGATACGCTTCTCAAAATGACTTTTATCACCCTTCTAGGACTGGGCCAGCATTTCCTTTGTATAAATGCATATATCCCTTCTCAAAATTCTTTTCTTTCTACTAAAGAATCTACAGGGAGCTGGACAGTTGTTGTGCCTAACCTTTAATCCACACTCAAGGCCAGCCTGGTCTATAGAGTGAATTCCAGACAGCAGAGCTGTTACACAGAAGAAACCATGTCTAAACAACAAACAAAAAATCTACATGCTTCTCCATGCACATCTGTCCATTGTACCCTGAAATGAGCATCCTTGTGTGGGGTGGTAGGTGGATGGCTGACTGGCTGGGTGTGTCGTGTGTCTGTGTATATGTTTGTGTCTGTATATATGGGTGCCTCTCTGTGTGTGTGTGTGTGTGTGTGTGTGTGTGTGGCTGGCTGGCTGGCTGGCTGTGTCTGTGTGTATGTGTCTGTTCATGTGTGTATGTATACATGAACAGCATGTAGACACATACCTGTAGAGGCTAGAACAGGACCTAGGTTTTATTCTTCCAGTAATCTTTGCCTTGTTTTATGAGACAGGCTCTCACTGGCTCAGAACTCACCCAGTTGGCTGGATTGGCTGATCAGAGAGCTCCAGGGATTTGCCTCTCTTCTTCCCAGTGCTAGGTCCATCACCACACATGGCTTCTCTTTTACATAGGTTCTAGAGGCTAAACTCCAGTCCTCATGTTTGCAAGACAAGCCCTTTAATGGCTAAGCTGTCCCCCAGCCTCAAGTAGTGTCCCTTTAGGAACAGACCTTATTGCAGAAATGCAGCTGTCTGCAAGTCAAGAAAAGAGAGCATTAATTACAAACAAAATTGATGAGAATCTGGACTTAGACTTCCAGTCTCCAAAAGTGGGACAAAATATATGCCTGTTATTTAGGCCACATGGTCTATAGTCTTTTTCTTATGGAAGCTCAGAGCTGACTAATACAGAGGGATTCCAAAATTCTTTGGAAGATTTAGTGGTGGCTCTCTGTGATAGGTTAAGGTTCATAAGAAGAGCAGCTGCCATGGAATTGAATTTCTTACTAATAACAGGAAAGGTGGAGTCTTAAGCTAATTTGTGCCAGATAGTGGTGTTTAGGCACCCAAAACAAAGTCAATACAATGTCATAATAATTGACAAGGTCACTGTGGCAGCCACATGGAGGCATGGTCTACCAGGCTTTCTCTTTGGGACCACCAACCAGCTCCCAAATCATGATACAGAGACTTATTAGTTATGAATGTTCGGCCTAGCTCAGGCTCATTTCTGGCTAGCTCTTTTAACTTAACCTGTTTCTCTTTATCTTCCTTTTACCTTAGAGCTTTTTACTTTTATTGCCTTCTGTGTATCTTACTTTCACTGCTTCTCATGTCCGCTGACTGGCATCTGCCTGGCTTCTGGCCCCAGGCATCTCTCTTGTTCTCTCCTCCTTCTTTGGCTCCTCTCTCAAATCCAAATTTCTCCTCCACTTTGTTCTTTCTGCCTGCCAGCCCCATTTATACCTCTCCTGCCTAACTATTGGCCATTCAGCTCTTTATTAGACCAATCAGGTGCCTTAGGTAGGCAAGGTGAAACAAATTTATCACATCTTTACATAATTAACAAATACAACATAAAAAATGTAACATACCTTTACACAGTTAAAGTAATATTCTGCAGCATAAACAAATGTAACACATCTTTGCCTAATTAAAATAATATTCCACAACAGCATGGTCTACAGAGGGTTTTGAAGATTTGAAGACTCACATTATTGAAAATTTTAGAGGTCCTGATGCCTGGTCTATGGAGGGATGCTCTTTTTAGAGTAAAGGGAAAATTGGAATTTAGTGTGTGTTTCTTATCCTCCAACTGAAAAGGAATAATAGGGCTTAGTGAACATCTTCCAGTGCAGAGCCAAGGATAAGTCACACTTGGGAATACTATTGCCAATCTGGCCCATGGGCTGAAGTGGAAGTCTTTGAATGAAGCCCTGAGTGGGAAAATGCTGAAACATCAGGTCAGGCTGGTGAGAAAGGAGCCTTAAGACCTGTGCTGTAGGCCTGGAAGATCTGAAGGGACAAGAGGTTTCTGTGCAGAGAAAAAATACCTGGTGACATTCATAGCAGGTCCTTATAGGAAAATCAGGCAGGTGTCCAGGATTCTATAACAAGACCATGACATGTGCTGCAAAGTTAATATACCACACAAACAGCAACTTCTAGCAGGCTAAAGGGCACTACGAGAAACTCAACATCTGACCATGGACTATCAAAGAGGTCATGCAGCCACAGCTACCCTTCATGAGCAGAGCTCTGTCAGAGCCACCCAATTAGCTTAGCCAGTGTGGCAACAACCTCACTGTAAGGTGGAAGTGACTCGAAGGTCAGAGCAGACCCCAAGCAAAGCTATAGGATTCAAATAATCCACATAAGTAGATGATCCACACTCCTCTATTCTATGCTCATATCATACTTGGTATTGTCTTCAAGCTCATGCTATGACTCCTCTCTTTGCTCATAGCACATTGCTAAACAACCACTTGGTACAGGAGTACAAGATTGAACATGGTCCTAGATTGGTTGGTTTGGTGTGTGACTATAAACTGGAAGTAGTTTTTTACTGCACTGTAGTACCTCTTGGATTGGGTGCTGAAAGAGCAGTGAGGAGACACTCTATCTACAGACAAGACCTTCAAAAGCTACACTTGCTTGTCTACCTTTACATCATGTCAGCATAAGAGACATACTTTACAGTAAAGGAAGGCACAGGACCCTGAGATCCAGTTGTCCTGTTACTATACCTCCAGAAAGTGTCAGCCAGATAAAGTAATATCATGGCCATTGAAGACAAAGTCTATAAACAAAAGGGGCATGACACAAGACACATACCTTCAAGAGCAATGATGAAGATATGCCCATTTAACAGAAGCCTATAAGAAAGTAGATTAGAATATTGGGACAGAGAATGAAGGAGGGGGCTAATGTATGGACCTCTTGGAATGTCCCATAGTATTAATACTCTCATATCACATATTAATGCCCCCCCAGAGAATTATCTAAGTATTATCATAAACACTAAAGTATGATCAACCCTTGGTATTCATGAGAGATTGAATTTATAATCTCTCCCTCATCTCCCAGAAATGTTCAAATTCATGAATACTCAATCCATCTATATAAAAATACTTAATATTTGCATAGAACCTGTATGCATCTCCTTATGTACTTGAAATCATTGCTAGGTTTCCTTTAAATGTCATGTAAATAGATGCTTTACTGCATTGTTTAAGGAACAGTGACTAGAAAAATGTCTGTACATGTTCAGTACAGGTGCAACTTTTTTCAACTATTCCTAGTTGAATGAATTCAGAACCTACTGATATTAAAGGCCAGCTGTATTTAGACATCAGCTAGGCTCCATTGACAAGATCTGGACTTCACAATGGGGTCACAAACACAATGACCCCTAGCGGCAGGAATCGAAGCTGTACACAGGCTCAACAGTGTGAACTCCACTTACCAAGGCATCCAACCTGTCAACATCAGACAAATGTTATATCTACAGTACAGGGTCATTTTCAAAGGAGGTCCACCTGACATTGGATGGTGCCTGGGTTATTTTAACTTGTTTACCCTGGAGGGAATAGCGGTTCATCTAGATGGTATTGCAAACATTTCAGGCATGAGTCTTGCCTTTCCTACCTGCAGGTCCTCACCTTGCACACTGTGTAAAGGATTAGTCAGTGTTTAACCCACAAACATGGGATCTCACACAACATCACATCAGAACAAGAGATCCATCTTATAGAGAAGGAAGGCACACAGTTAGACCATTCATTTGTTCTATTCCTACACCTTCAAGAAGAGACGATAGATGGCCCTTCAAGGACATAGATGAAGTGTCAACCTGGATAGAACTTCCTGAAATAATGGAAAGCTGTCCTTCTAAGATATGCATACTACCATGCTGCCTAAATCAATGACAATTATATACATAGGTGATAGAGGGAAGAGGGGAATGGAGGAGGAGGGAAGGGAAATGGGAAGGGTCAAGGGGCAGGGAGAGATGAAGAGGGAGAGGAGGGAAGTAAAAGGTGAAAGAATGGCAGTGAGCATGGCCCTGCCTTGTTTACCAGTACTTCCCATGACCCTCCGTGCTTCTCAAAGTGAACATTTCCACTAGGAGTCAAAGGAAGGATGTCATCAAGATTTGTGCCTTTGCTATTTCATGGTCACTTGGGCTCACTGTTGCCATAAAGCAGAAGGCAAGGAAAGGAGTCATCATGCGGGCAGTTTAATTAACCCTAACGATGAGCAGACGGTGCACTCTTTACACATGTGGGTAGAGAGAAATGGATTTGTTGTTTCAGTGAGCCTCCTTCCTCCATAGTCCTTAATGACTGATTTCGACAGCAAAAGACAATGTGGAGCAGCTATAAACCTAAGAATTTGGTGACCAGATTAGATCATACAAGGGGCATGTGTGGGTGAAGGCCTTAGAAAAGAGAAGAACTGGACTCTTGGAGGAGCTCCTCATGGACAGGTGGAAAGAGGCCTAAATGTGTACTGTAGTAGATACCATAGTACACACCAAGATCTTCCCTTGGACCCTAGGCTCTTTACCCCATGAATAGCAATATTAACTGTTGATGGATCAATGTTGAGTCACTTCCCGGAAATTGCCCTTGGCCATAGGGTGTAAGGTTGTTACTCTCCCTTCCTAGATATGGAAGTACACTAGTTGCATGATGTTACCATCTGGGACAGCCTTAAAGGACTGTCCCAATCTCACAGCTTCTTGGGAACTCAGCTAAGGCCTTTGCAATGACTACATTTAAGTGCTAATTCCAAATCTGTGCATTCCTGGTCCCCCTTCTCTCTCTTACAGGTGTTATAAAGTTAATTTTCACTTCAGTCATTCTCTTAGAAATCTCTGTCTCAGAATCAGTTTCTAGGAATCTGACTGAAGTCCACGGTCAGTCCTATCAATTTACTCACTTGTGTGACTTTTCCTCCCCACTATGCTCATGTACTGGTTACACGTGAACAACAAGAAAGCTTGTTTCTGTCAAGATGAAAGTTTTTCAAAGATAGTAAGGTGAAAAAAAGCAGGCAACAACTGATTTAAAGGTGTTACTGCAGGTAGACATAAGTTACATATAATTTATTAATTATAAGTAATAAAAATCAAATCTAAATAAACCAGAAATTAAGATGGGACTGGAAGGTGATTGATGATACAAGTGTGCTTCTTGGATAGGAAGATGTAGGCTGGCAACCTCAAGCAGTAAGAGGATTTCGTCAGTGAAGAGGAAGGTTAGCAGATTTCATTACCAAAGTGGATGTTCAAATTACTGAGGTGGGGGAGTTTCTGGCAGAAAGTATTTGGTCTACCATCTCATTATGAAAGGAGCATGACTCAGCTGAAATGGAAAAGATCTTGAGAAATTTAAGGAACCAAGATGCCAGATATCTAATGTGTGGTCCACATAGGTATTAACTGCCTGTAATGAAGGCAGGAGCTGAAAAGTAGGAGATGGAAAATCAAGTCTTAATAAGAATTGATGTCAAGGAACTCCTCAAGTGAGGATTAGGAGAATGGAGGTATCATGGTACGGACATTTGTTTGAGACTCAAGTCTGCACAGTTTTACCAAAAATGGGTAAACAGATTAGAAAATGAGGTGAAGAAAATGCTTTCATAGCTTCCAAGTAATAAATAGAAGATGTAAGCAAAAGCAACCTTACTTTGATAAAAAGTCAAGAAATTTTGGCTAGAGCAGAGATATACTCCAAAGTGCATGGATTGAATTGCATGTTCAGAGCTGCTCATGCTGTAAGCAATGGAGTCAGATTAAAATGCCAGCAACTTGACCATGGAGTCCATGCAATCAATACCCAAAGGCTTGTCACAGAAGGAGAATTTAAACAAATTGTGTTTCTTATATTGAGGTGTTGTTGATGCTCTAACAAATAAATATACTCTGGAAGTACACTGTGGTTAGAGAATCTTGATAGAGGTTTATGCAAGTTCCCAGGTTACAGAACCTGTAAACACTGCTGTTCTGTAGTTGGTAGACACCCAAGTACCATTGAGAGGGAAATAAAATTGTACAAAATATTTATGTCCTTAGAGGCTCCTCCAATCTTGAGCTTTGTGGATTCACTGTTGTCAGTTTTAGAGACCCCTTTGACTTCTTCACCTCCACTTGTGACTAGGAGCCTTCAGACTGCTTGTGTAGGTACCCTTGATGATCCCAAGTCCAAGGCATCAGCTATGCATAGCACAACATACTTGGAGCCTGTACTCTAAGAACCTGACAAGCAGACCTGTTTGTTAGCAATAGATGTCTTCAGTTCTCTGCAGATCTCTTTAATGGTCATTTTCTTAACAATAGGGAAGGAATTACATTATGTGATGATTTAAAACACATTGATATATGAATCATTAACAGGTTCAAAGAATATATTTTACTTGAGAAATTATGTGATGGTGTTTTATAATCTGACCTTTAGTTTTTAAACAAAAAGTAAGATAATGATTGATATTTGTGAGAATTGTTTTAATATTATTTTATGTGTAGACAAGAGATGATATGGATGTCAGTGATATTATAAACTAGTAACAACCTAAAATACCAACATGCAAGATCCTTGTGGCGTCATGTGTTGACTCACTCTGAGACATGTGAAGTCACCTGTTTCCTGGTGATCAAAAAAAAAAAAATGCAATTTCTCAAAGCAATGCATGTGTGACTCCTGGACTTGTAGACTCTGCTTAAGCACACTGAGAATGTTTGCTTCAGTGGTCAGACACTCACTGTGGCCTTGAAATATCAGCATCTCCATCTCCATTTGAGACCTGTCCTGCTTCACGACAGTCACTTTGCCCCCTTAAGAAAACAAACAAACAAAAAAGACTGCTTAAGGCTGCAGAAATTGGGTTCTCTCTGGAGTCACTTTTGTTGTATCTTTACTTGTTCTCATGACATGGCATCTATGTACAAGATCTTGGGGGTAAAGGTCAAGGTCTCAGAATCCCTTAGTCTGAGTCATCCTCTGATAAGTGAGAGATGGGCATCTTAGCATCTCTACTGCAGAAGCAAGAGACAGGCGTCTTGGCATCTCTCCTGCACCGTCAGCTACAGGCTGCACATACCAGCTTCAAAAGAGCCAGCGGTTGGGGGAGATGGGCTGTAGGGATTGATGGGTTGTTAATACAGTGAGACAGTTACATTGTCTCATTTTGACAGTGCTGGCGTTTAACATCCTCATGGGCGGGCACCATGACCCAACCTCACAGCTAATGAGGCTTGGCACACCCACCTCACTCTCTCCCTGATTCTTAGTTAATATTAGTGTCCATAAGCACAAAAGCTCAGCCTGCCTGTGGCATTAGAGAATAGAGCACAGTGGTCCTTACACATGGAAGGAAGGTTCCTGGAGTCTTCCAAGGTTCTGGAGATGAAGCTATGCTGGATATAGGGGCCTTCTTCACACTGAGCACTAAAGGAAGGCATTGGATGTTGTCTCAAAACACATTTTGTCTGGTGTCTTTACTTTACAAGAAAAGAACCTGAAAGGTTAGGGGAGGCGACTCCAGTCCAGTATTTCCAAGCCTGATGACCACCTGCTCTACAACAGAAAAGTCTTTTCACAGAACCTATTCCCAAAGGAGACTTAGACTTCTATTCTCCTCAGGCTTAACCTCTGTGGGTGCCCTTGTTCTTCCCTTGTGATCAGGGCTGGACCTCTTACCAAACCCACTTGATGGGACATGCATGGCTCCTTTCCTCATCATGGATACAGCTTCTCAAATGACTTTTATCACCCTTCTAGGACTGGGCCCAGCATTTCCTTTGTATGAAATGCATATATCCCTTCTCAAAATTCTTTTCTTTCTACTTAAAGAATCTACAGGGAGCTGGACAGTGGTTGTGCCTACCTTTAATCCCAGCACTCAAGGCCAGCCTGGTCTATAGAGTGAATTCCAGGACAGCAGAGCTATTACACAGAAGAAACCATGTCTCAAACAACAACAACAAAAGAATCTACATGCTTCTCCATGCACACTCTCCATGTACACTTGAATGCTCACTTAAGCGTTCAAGACTCTATTGTCTGTCTTACTATATTTTAAGTGGTTTCTCTTAAGGTTCCCATCAAAATGGGATCTTCATCATCTCTAAACACATTATCAGCATTCTCCTATGCTTGATTTTTCCCCTTCCCACTTCAGAGTTCTTTATTTCTTTCCAAGAGCAAACAATACTCTTTCAAACTTATGTCAGATTTCCATTTTGCAAGGAATGTTGTCTGAATATGGCAGCTGCTCCACCCTTCACTCCTCTGTTCAAGACAATGATCTATGATAACCATTCCCTCAGACTTGAATGAGCGAGTTTATTAATTTTATATCAAGCAAAAGAATAAATAGCAGATAAAGGGAAGTAGGCTGATGGCAGTATATCATCAAATCAGGTGCTTTGAGCATCCAGTATGATTGAGAGAGCAAACAAAGGTAATATCATCACATGGGGGATTAGTAAATATCCATCCAAAAATTGACTAGGGGAAGTCAAGGCAGGCAGCTTGAGCTCTCCACGAGAAAGCTTCCCATGGCTGAACTTCTGGCCTCCTGTTTTCACTGGAGGCATTTTCATATCGTTAGATAAACAATAATGATGCCTGTTACTACTCACCTTCTAGCTGATCTCAAACACATGGTGTTTTTAAGACCCCTGCTGCTTGCTGGGTTTTGTGTGTTTGCTTGTTTGCTTACTTGCGTACTTGTTTTTCTCCCTGTTACAAAGACTAAGAGACCAGTCGGGCCCAGAACAGGAGGTCACAGAGAACACTTCATATAAGCACAGTTGGGTATGGTTTAGGGAGGGGCTCAACCTTGCTCTGGAGTCATTTCCCAATAAGCTTAAACAGCACATGACAATTTATGAACATAATATTCATTCCATTCTCTAACCTCTGACCTCCTGCAGTTACTGCAGAGCCTTCATATAACTTACCTGCATTGCTGTATGCACATGTGTAGCTGAATGCTGTGTCTTTTTATGCAACTTATACATAGCTTACAGAAGGAGATTATGTCTACACCTGGGTCTCCAACAATAGAGAACTAAACTCTCATAGTGTCATTCATTCCTATTCAAGGGGATGTAAACAAAGTCTATATCCACTGTATCTCTGGATAGCATTTATTGTCTGTCATCTTTTCCTGTGCCTTCTGAAGGTAGCTCTGACTGTCCCCCAAACATGGTACACCCTCTGAAAACAATTATCAGTGTCAAGTTCCCATTAACCTTAAGTGATTCAAAGCCCAATTATTTTTTAAAAGTTCTCAGTACAATAAAAAACCCAAGGATTCAATATTATTCTCTATAATTTATCATCTAAAATGTGATACAATTGGAAAAACATGTCACAATTTAGTCTAGATAGAATTATGTCCTACACCTTCATTCTGTCAAAGCTTGTATTAAGTCATACAGTGTTTCTGAGACTCAGTTTCTTGGTCTATATGAATTCCTATTATCTTGATTTTTAACAGAAGGGAAGATTAAGTGTTTTCATGAGCTGGAAAGTGCTTAGCATGATATTTGTTATATGTCAAGAGTTCATTTGTTAAACATATAGTTTCCTTGTGATCAATCAACCAAATTGGATTGGAAGCACCAAAGAAATGGATCCATGCACCCTTGACTAGTGTGGTTATTCCGTATTTTGCTGTGTGGTCAAAGGAAAGAGTAGGTGCTGAGATCTTTTCAAAGAGAACAAAGGATCTGCCAGTTGGAAAGTAGCACACATTGTTCTCTACTCCTTATCTCTATGCTCCACATCTCATACCATCCTCTCCTCTCCCTTCCAGAATGGTTCAGACACAGACAAAGCCTAGCTATGTGTCACTCTCCCCATCAGCACTTGCTTCTCTGCTGCAAAACTCTGAGTTTGGGTCTCAGGAGTTGGAAGGAACACAGGCAGCCAGTGGAGAAACATTTGAATTTCCTCTTCTTTTCTAAGCCCTGTGAAGGCAGAATCTCGATTCTCTTGGAACAGATCTCCAACAGAATGTCTATTCATCTGTGCCTTATCCATAGAGCTATCTTTTAAGGGAAGAAGTTTAGAGAATCAAGAAGAAATTAAAAGAGAAAAATGTGTTAATTTTTTATGTGAATGTTTTTATAGATTTTTTTTTTATTCTATGAGTTTGGGGCAAAGCCAATGTGCATATGAGGGCAGGTGCCTGAGGAGTCAGAGTCCCTCTGGAGCTGGTGCTAAAGAATATTGTAAGCCACCCAGTGTGGGTGCTGGAAACCAAATTCTGGTCTTCTGAGAAAAAAACAAACAAACAAACAAACAAACAACAAAAACAAAAAACAGTACATCAGTACATGCTCCTAACCACAGCGCCATTTCTCCAGCCCCTAACACAGCAAAAGACCTTTTGGGGATGCTGAGTCTCAGTGTGTTAGACCCACTTCTTTCTATAGTATATAGTGGCATTTTCTCCTCAAATATGCAGCAGAGCAGGGACAGCACAGGGCACATCCAGATCATTCATTGTCCTTGCCTCTGGCACCTCACAGATTTCCTTCATTCTCCAAGAGAGATGGCATTTCAGAATTGACAGCTTCTCTCTAAAGCTATACACTAGCTATGATAGGTGAGAAAGTCAGGCCTCCCCTCAGGGTGGTGCATTACAAGTAAGAATGGACTGCCCAAGATAAACTAGACATGTGATGGGAAAGGGAAGGGTGAGAACTCATTCCTACCTCCATCCCATACCTTCCAAACAAGCCATGAAGGAAAGAAACCTAACTTCTCCAGGTATACCCCTGGTATACAGTCAGAGCTCACACCAAGCGGCCCTGTGTCTTGACACTTATCCAGGAGGTCAAAAAGCATGGCTGGCCAGTGCTTTGTGAAACAGAGATCTCTCGACTGTTAGTCATCCCTGCCCTCATCTTGGGGTCACACATGGAATGTAGAAGCTTGTGAAGATCAATGTGTTTTTGTTTGTTTGGTTGGTTTGGTTTTGTATTTTTATTTTTAAAATTTATTTATTTATTTATTTATTTATTTATTTATTTATTTATTTATTTATTGTGCTTCCAGAGGAACTACTTAGGCTGAATCATCATTTAGCACAATCAAAAACTTGATTTTACCCAGCAGGTATGACAAAATTATGACAAACACTGGTCAGAGGACAAAAACATGTAGATTAGAACATGAAGCACAATCCTAAGGACTAACTGACCAATAATGGACCCAACAGTCCATGAGACAGTGAGTCCTCATCAGTGGAGGGGTCCTAGATGGACCTAACATAGTCATTATAATATAATATATATTACATTATATATATACATATATATATATTTAATTCTTTGAGCATTTCATGCATGCATACAATATATTCTGATGACATTCACCTCCTACTTCTCCAAGATTCACCTCCCAATTCTCCACCACTTCTTAACTTCTTATCTCCTTTTCCTCATGTGTGTGTGAACTGTGTATTTGCTCATGGACATGGGACCATCCACTGGAGTTCAGAAAATGCACAGGGGCTATACTCTTACAGAAAACTGACTCTTCCCTCCTCCAGAAGCATTAACTGACCAAAGCTACTCAGCTAGGGGTGGGGCTCATGAGCCCTACCTATCTCCATGCTGGAATGTTGATTGGCTTGATCTTATATGGGCCTTGTATGGGCAATCACAGCTGCTATAATCTCATGAGTACAGTTTTCCTACATGTCCAGAAGACACTCCTTTACTCCCGTTCTCTCCAACCTGTTCTCTGGTCTTTCTGCCCCTTCTTCCTCAATGGCCCTTGAGATCTGGAGAGAGTGTGTAATACAAATGTCCCATTTGTGACTGTGCGCTTCACAGTCATTCTCTACACTTCGACCAGTTGTGAGTTTCTACATTAATCATCATCTACTGCACAAAGAAATTTCTCTAATGAGATCTGAGAGCTGCACTGTGAGTAGAGAGATACAAATTTATATAACATGTTTGTTTAGCAAATTAATAATAGTAAGTTATAGGAGAGTAGTTGAAAAGGTGAGTGTGGAGTGGATCAAATTGATTACACTTATTTTCTGTACTCTGGGCCATGCAAGAGGTACAGGGTTTGATGTCAGATGGCGGGTGGTCAATATTCCTTGACTCCTCCTACCTCCTTGTGTGTTCAATTTATTCTAGGCATGTTTTAAATTCGTTTCCTGGTGAAAATTTTTAAATGTTCACAAGATCATTGGGAAGTTTTTTCCTTGGTTTCTCGATTGTGATTACTTGGAATCAGCATGTTGGTAGGCAGAGAACAGAGATGGCTCACGGTTTCATTTTCATTTCTGACTCCTGTTGGCATCTCACTGATCTTTAAGGAGAGACTCAGCTTTTCTTCCTGAACCCAAGACTGAGGGGCAATGGGCCATCCTCCTCAAACATAGAAACCAACGATTGCTACTATGACTTAGAGACAGAAAGTTGCAGACCTGGATCTTGGCATTGCCCTTTACAAGTACCAGTCATAGTATGATCTGAGCAAGTCATTACCACTCTATAAACCTCAGTTTCCTTGTCAGTTAAAGGGCTGTGGATGATGTAACTACCTCATGGGGATTTGGGAAGCTCTCTTGTCTATGATGCACTGTCTTAATATATTTTCTCATGCTTTAATAGAATACTAGGGATCAGGCAATTTATAAATGAAAGAAGCTCACATTTGGTCTATGGTTTTTGAGTCTAGCAGTACAAGAGCCAGATGCTGACCTCTGGTGAGGGTCTCATGCTGCATTATACCATGCCAGAAAGCAGAAGAGCAGTGCACAGGAAGAAATCACAAGTACCACGTGGATGGATTTATAGCCTACTCTCACATAGTCAGCTCAATCCCACAAGAAAGGCTAATTCCTTTAACTAGCCTATTACACCTATAATGATCCACCTTCTTATACTAACAACCATGAACTAAGGTTCTAACGTGAACTTTGGGGGCGGGAACACATTTTACAGTAAGTGCTTCACTTATCCTATGCAGCATTTGTCTGTTTTTCCAGTGCTCTATGGTCCTGTGTAATCCTAATCTCAAGGTCTCTGCCCTTCCAAAGCCAGCCTCTGCACTCGCTTCCATTTCCCTCTTGCATATTCAAGGACATTACTTCCACCATTCTGCAGCCCTGTTGCATCATCGATTTTTTCATTTTCTCCTAAAACAGTTCTATCAATATGCAAAAATATTGCTCTGTCGCTATTTCTCTCATCTTAAAAATAAAAAAAAAAAAAATACTTACGATTCTCCCCTTCCTACCAGCCACTAATCTACTTTTTCTCTCCTTTTTGCAGTCAATTCATTGAAAAAGTTATCTCTGCTCTCTACCTCCAATTCTCCCTTTACTACTTTACTGAAGTCATTCTGAACAATTCCTTGGCTGCACCAGTCCACTGAAGCTACTCTTTTTGTGGTCACCTGTGACCTTTGCATTGCTAAATCAATTTTCCATCCTCATCTAACAGTGGCCTAGTGGAAAACACCCTCCTCGTGTATAGCATTGCTTTAATCAGTTGGCAGGCCACCAGGTTCTTTCTTGATGTTTTGTTTCTAGCCTCACTGACCACACCTTTTCAGCTTCCTGTGGATCACCTCTCTCCATTTGTACCTTCTAATGATGGAGTGCCATGGGAGTGTCAGTTGGTTCTTTGTCTATTCATTTGAGTTAATCCCCCATAGCCTATAGCCTTGTAAGCTTTACCATTGTGCCTATATTCCAAGATTGCCAAGCTGACATTTTCTAGCAAGTCTCTGTAAAATGCAGGAATTCATTAGACCCTTGCATGCTGCAAGGATAAATTGGGCAGTTGATGCTACTGTGTGACAAGCAGATCAAGGAGTTGTCTGCACCAGAGTACATATTTGAAGGGACCTGGATTACTCTTTTGGGTAGGATGGTTGGCTTTTCAATCAGTCAGTCAATCTATCCGTCCGTCTACTGAACCACTGCACTCTTCACTATGAGGAGGTGGGAGAAGTTAACACAAGGTCCTGCCCAAAAGGCAACACTTAGCCACATAAAACAATAAGCAGACAGTGCCAGGCAGTATATCATCAAGTGCTAAATTGGGTGTTATTGACTCTAAGTGCTGCCAGAGTTCAGAGAGGGGAGAAATCAATGGCACCAGGGCTGTGTACAGAGCTCTGGGCCATCACTCCTCAAGTTTCTTGAGGGCAGGGGCTATATCATGTTTGTCTTTTCTTTCCGTTTTCTTGCTTGCCTTTTTTTCTTCCTTTATCTTCCCTCTCATGCACCCAGTACAGTGCTGCCCCATCATGGATATATAACAATGTCTTTCTTTATGTTTCCCTTAGCTACTTTCAAAATGGATTTGAAGAAACATATAGGGATGTAAAATAAATAAACATGCTTCAAAGGCAGGAAGTGAAGAAAAGTGCAAAACAGGGCCAGAGACAGGAAACAGGATGAGGGATGAGGGAATAGAATGGTAATACACAGCCCATGAATTCTCATGCCTTTGTAAGAGATGGATCATGGATTTGGCTCTAAGATTTCAGTGGAAAGTCTGAACAGGAACAACTGATTAATTATGCAGTTCATATTGTTTCACTGACAAAACAAACTAGTTTCTCAGCAGACACAAAACTATTCTGGACACTTAAGCCTTGAGTATATCTGTTCCTAGAGTCCTCACAGAGCAGGCACATTAGTAGTTAATGAACATCACCCTCAAGGAGTTCTTAGTGCACACACAGATTGGGGCTTTGTACGACTGTTTGTTCTATCCATACTTTCCACTGTCTAGGAATATTGCTATGTCAGTAATCTTGCATGTTAATGGACAACTGTGACCTAAGTATATACATTTGCAAGATAAAAGGGAACAGGACAAATTCAAGAGAGGAATAACCACTGTTAGAATTTCATAGTATATAAACAATTCTTCTACCACCACCACCCCTGACACACACACTCATACCCTACCAGAGTGGAGATAATCTTACCATCTCCCACATACGCTACTTTTGTTTTTACTTTCTACCTTTTTATTGATACACAATAGCTGTGTATATTCACAGAGTCAGTATGATCATCTCAATATCTGCATGCCATGAGTAATCACCTCAACCATTTGACACATTTTTTGTGTGTTGGAACTATTCCAAGAATTACTGTCTATTATATATTTTGAAACACACGATTAATGGTCATTGATAATGTCATCCTTCTAATCTACAGAACATTAGAAGTTATCCCAGGGATACAGCAGCACCCCTGGATCATAAAAGCATCCTCTCTCCCTCATTCTAACTTCCCAAATTGTATCCTCTCTTTCCACAGGATCATCTATTTCTAGTCTCTGCATATACACAAGACCATATGAAATTTGATTTTCTGTGCCTGGTTTATTTCACTTAACTCTATGGCCTCCATTCACAGCCTTAGTGCCACAAATGACAGAATTTATTCATTTTATTTTTTTACATAGGTCTGAAAATTACTAAATTGTATACTCACCACTGAAGTAATGTCTGTTCTTCAGTTAATTCTTTTGCTAGAGTTTATATTCATCAAGGCAAAGCATAACATGTAATGGACCTTTTGTATCCTTCATAGTGCCTTGCACCTGGATTTGCTCTAGATGAATATTTTTATTCACTTACTGAGAAAGAAATTAGAATAAGTCCCATTCACAACAGCTTCAAAGAAATTGAAATGCCAAGGACTACATCTAATCAAGGAGTTGAGAGATCTCTGCAATGGAACTTTAACATGAAGAAAACAAAATTGAAGAAGACATTAGAAGATGAAAAGTCTTTCCATGCTCATGGATTAGAAGAAATAGTATGGAAGAAATGGCTGCATTGCCAAAAGTAATCTACAGATTTGATTCCATTCTATCAAAATTCCAATTACATTCTTCACAAATCTAGGAAGAATAATCCTAATATTTTTATGAATGTGAGAAAGATGAAGACTAGGGCAAAACCATTCTAAGCAAACGTAACAATGCTGGAGGCATCATAATATCTGACCTAAAACCACAATATAAACCCACAGTAACAAAAACTGTATTGCACTGGCACAAACAGGCATTTAGATCAGTAAAGTAGAACAGACCACACTAGAAGACCCAATGATAAATCTGCACAGTTGAGTCTCTTGATTTTTGACAAAATATATTAAAAAAAAACATACCTTCTAAATGGTTCTAAAGAAAACTTGTGCTAGGGAACATGAAAAAACAATGGCACTAGGAAAAGTGGCCAATACAAAAAAAAAATTCAGAGTGGATAAAAATTACAAGAACTGAACTTTTGAAATTGCTAGAAAACAGTCAAAATACTTCAAATAAAGGGATAGGCAAGAATTTACTGGGAAAAAAAGACTCTAATAGTACAGGAAATAATCCCCCAGAAATTAACAAATGAGATTGTATGAAATTTAAAAAGCTTTCATAAAAAAATGATACAATTTCCAGGGTGAAGATACAGCCTAAAGAATGAGAAAACTATTTCCAACCATGAATTAGACTATTCGTATCTAAAATATATGCAGAAGTGCAAAAATTAAGTACCTCCAGACAAATTATTCAATCAATAAATGGGTTAATAAACAGAATAAATGAGTCTCTAAAGGAGAAATACAAATGTCTGAAACATATCTGTGGGGGGGGGGTGGGGAGGGGAGGTTAACATCCTAAGCCTACAAGGGAATACAAAACGAAGTGTTCTGGTGGAAGCCCTATGTCTCTGCCCAGACCCCGCCCCTCAGAAAATCCCACCAAACACAGCTCCTCCGCCCTAGATGCTCAAGACCACTCCCACAGGGTATTTAAAAAACTGCCCCCCAGAAAACAGACATGTGGTTTTTCTGTCTCTCATCCCTGTCTCCCCTCTGGGGAGCCAGAGAATCACCTGGGAATGCTTTACCCATTAAACTGGGACTTGGTCTATTTCAGCCTGATTTGGTCTGATTTGGATTGCTGCATTAGCAGAGAGGCTTATTAGAGTGCAAAAACTTTTCATAAAGTGCTTTGAAAGTCCATCTCACCTGAGTCACAATGGCTACTGTCCAGGAAATAAATAATAACAAGTTCTGGGGAACAGGAAGTCCATATACTGCTGGTAGGAATTTAAACTGTTGCAGCAACTATGGAAGGTCATTGTGTATGCTCATCTAAAAACTGAATTACCATTTAACCCAGCTAGTCTGCTCCTAGGGACACATATGGAGTCAACACATCACAGAGATACTCATGTATCATTGCTAAGAAGTAGAGCTAGCTTTGATGTTCGTCAACAGGTGAATATATAAAAATGGGACACATTTACACAAGATGTTTCATTCAATAAAAAAAAAAAATGAAATCATGACATTTGCAATGGATGCACCTGAAGATCATTCTGTTATATGAAACAACACAGACATGGGGCAAATCTGTTATTTTTCCCTATTATGAAGAATCTAGATTTGTGTGTTTGTGTGTGCATATATGCATGTGTGTCATAGTGTATAGCTCATATAACTAAAAGAACACCATAAAAGGGAAGGAAGAGATCATAAGGGAGAGGAAAAGAGGTAAGAGAGAATGACAACATTCATGTGACATGAAGGCAGAATGAATGGAATGAATGACTTGTTTGGAAGAATAAAAAGGATTGGCAAGAATATATATATATATATGAAAATGCCATAATGAAATCTGTAACCTTGTATGTTGACTTACATTCTCACTAATATCAATGAGTTATCTTTATATATATATATATATATATATATATATATATATATATATATATATATATATATTGTTCTGAAGAATAATATTGCCTATTATGCCCAGGTTGGAGGAGGAGAAAGATCTTCAAAGTCTCAGACTAGGTCAGACTAGGTAATGCTGAAGTAACAAGCCCAGAAATCACAGTCATTTGATTCATAAGATTTTTTTTTCCTTCATGCAAAGGAGATATTGTATCTCTCCAGGACAAATCCCTTCAAATAAGAGCTCAAGCATCCAAGTCATTTCCATCTCCTAGCTCTGCCCTCTTGCTTCAGGTTTCTATGATAAACAAATCAATGGATGGAAGCCTCATCATTCTTTTATCTTTTGGCCCAGAGTGACTCACATACTTATGCTATAGCTCATTAACCAAAGCAACCACACATCTCAGCCTAACCACAGGAACACTGAGAAACCCTGATTTCCTGTAATTTCAGGCAAAGGAAAGAGACTTAGAAAGCCAGCACTGCCTTTGACACAGAAGAAAACAAGTCAGACAGCATTTGAGTTTGTGACATTGTCGGGCAGGTTAACCTTGATTTAGATCCCAGTCTGAAATGAGGCTGCATTATGACAGCAATTCTCAGAAATGAAGGGGTAAACTTGGTCAAGGTCATAATCAATAACAATATCTGGATGACTTGTTTTATGCCCTAGATCTTCAAAAGTTAATAAAATGATGATTGGAGAAGATTAAACCCATGTTCTTCTGTAAGAGCTACACATATATTATCCTACCATCTAATCTAACAAAATGACATAAAGCGAACCAAACATATCCTACAAAAGAGTTCTATAAATTATGATGCTAAAGATGTCCTAATAAAGATTTTAAATTATTTACCTCTAAGGAATAATAAAAAATATCAATATGTACCTGAGAGACAATATCTACTCCAGAAAATCATTCTGCTAATAACTCCCGATGTGTTTTGCAGTCTTCCTATTATTGTCTTTACTAATCTGAGAATCTACATTTAAATATTTTTATCAGATCCTATTTGCTTATTTCAGCTGTTTCTCAGTCTGTGCCCTCCATTGCTAAAGTCTGGATATTAGACAACAGAGTGAAGCTGGATTTCTGCCATAAGTAATGTAGAGATGTTTTCTACTGGTTCATGTTGTTTTGTTTTGTTCATTACCCAGTAGTTATCTTATACACTTATTACCTACTCATTAGCTTACATCCTGCTTGGATGGTTTTCTCCATTTCCACCTTTGCTAACCCTTTGCTTGTCGCTTCTCGTTCCACTCATTCATAAAGTACACTGCCTATGTAAGGAATAGAATGCATTTTCCTCCCATCCAAGTACTAAACGGATTCCATCCCGGATAAAACACATTCTCTAAATTTGGATGGATGTGACAAATTCCAGGTTTGGGATACAGTTGGAAATCCTTTTTCTTTGCATCTTTAACATATTATGGACATGTAATGTCATGTTACAATCATTCTACATCTTGGGCACAAGGGATACATTCAGACTTTGTAATCTTGCTTTTAGAAAACAGCTAAGTTCCAGCATAAGACAGACATGAAATCAACTGCTGGAAAATGGGCTCAGCATGGCTGAATTCTCTGCAGTTGAAAATAAGATAAACAAGAAGCAGAAAGAGATTTGGTTCATATGTAATGATACTGTAATTTCAGAAGGTAATTTAAATTTCACTCATTTGTTGTAATCAGAATGTGAAGCCTGCATTTTCTTTCTGGGCTCATTTTGGTCAGTGTGTCTGCCAGTAAGTCAACCAATTCCTTAAGATGTTAAATAATATAACATAAAATTGAAAATATATCTTTTTGAATTTTAAGAACTATGGTAGAAATTTCATAATATATCTTTAACATGTTTGTGTTTAATCCCACTACTTCTGCTATTTATTATGCTTAAATGTTTTTCAAACAACTCTTTAATTTTTGTTTATTATTTCTATTTCTTTTTCACTTTCTTTTTCATTGATTCCTGTTCTGCCAGTATTATCTATAAATTCTAATTTTCCTATTGATTTTGGTTATTTTTCTTGCATCTTAATTCTTAAATTGTTAGGGCTTTCTTTTACTTTTAATTCATTTTTATTTTATAAAGAGATTATAATTTACATTTATCTTTACTCCCCAGGAGTTGAAAAAAATGTTCATAAAAATGCACTTTGGGGAATTCATCAACATTTATGTTTTGACCTTGGGCATGATCAATTTTTTATGAACATGTCACTGTAATTTGAGGAAAAATCTATTACCTTGGGTAACACATTTCAATATACATATATAACATTAACTGTGCTTGTTATTATTCAACCATCACTTCTCCTATTTATTTGAGTCAATTTAATCTATAAAGTGATATTTTAAAGTTTCATTCTTTGTGTGACACATTATTCATGCATTCTGAAGTCATTTTATGATATTTAAAAGAGAAACTTTAATGACTTATATCTTTATCATGAAAATGACCTCATTAACCTGCAAAAAGCTTATTTTAAATTCCCCTCTTCTGTTAGTAATGACCATTTCTCACTATATTGGCTTGATGTGTCAGAATATGTAATTTCATTCTGAAATTTTATAATTTGTTTTAGTCAAATTTTATAAATGGTACACAGGGAAACTGTATGGTTTGTGCTCCATGGTTTAAGAACCATAACCATAGTGTTTAATACAAATATTTAGCTTCTCATACTTTTTTTAACACAAGCAATTATTTTAAGTTAGTTTCAGTACTGCCAAGATGGCTTCATGGGCAAAGGTGGTCACTGTCAGTCCTGACAGCCTAAATTTAATCTCCAACCTGAATTCTATACCCAGAACCTACATGGTAGAAAGAGACAATAGAGTCTTACACACTGTCCTCTGACCTGGACGTGCACACTGTGACACAGGCCCCACTCCATACAAACAAAATAAATAAACACATAATAAATATAAATGTAAAAACATTTGTTAGTTCTGGATTTAAGAACAAATCACAAAGGTAGTACAGATTCCATTTCCTTCATACCCAGCTCCATCTATTATGTACACTTACATTAGTAAAATGCACTTTCATAGCTAAAGAACCAATGTTGACATATAATTACCAACTGAAGTTGTGATTGTTTTAAGGATCCTTTAGCTTTTACCAAATAGCCCTTTTTTTTGTGGGACCCAAGCAGGATTCCCACATTACCTGGCATGGTGTTAGTCTCTTCTTGCTTGAGTGTTTCAAACTTTCCTGGTGTTCTTTTAATGATCTCAGGAGTCTTGACATATCCTGATCAAGTATCATATAAAATGGATTTTAATTGGAAATTGTTTTCTTGTTTTTCTTAAACTTAAGTTATGAGTTGGGGACAAACTGACCACCGAGATTAAATGTTATCTGCATCATGTCTTATAAAGAAAGCATCTTTGGCTGAGGAGATGGCACAGCTGGTAACCTATTTTCAAAATCCCTCACGCAAAAATGCCATGGATCATTGGTGATTGGTGTAATCCCAGCATTGAGGAGGCAGAGGCAGGTGGACATCTGGGGCTCACTGACAAGCCAGCCTCATCTATTAGGAAGGCTCTAGGCCAAATGAATGACCCTGTCTCAAATATAAGGAGGGTGGCTTCTGAGAAACAGCATCCAAAGTTGTCCTCAGGCCTCCATATATTCACACACATACACATACATGTGTATATACATGAATATGTGCACACACAAGCATAGCTTACTATGAATTTTTATCACTGATATTGAAACTGGATTGCCTAGCTGAGGTATAATTGGTTAGACTGCCCCACTAGAAAGTTACTGATTTGTATTTATACCATGGACTGCTATAGATCAATAAAAGGAGTGAGCTATTGACACATGAAACAACCTGAATGGGTTTTAAAGGTATTACTTCTGGTCCAAAAGCTATTCTCTAAATTCTATATAGTACATGATTCGCTTTATGTAACACCTTCAAAATGGCAAAACTACAACTGTGTAAAGACATTTGCGTTGCATCTAGTTTTGGAGTATTGCACATAAAGCTGCTATGCAGTTTTATGTAGGGATATATTTTCATTTTTTTTTCTGGAATAGGCTCCCAAGAGTGTGACTGCTGGTATTACATGTGCATGGTTAATTATAAGGAACTGCCAAGCCATGTCCCAGAGTGGCTGTACCACACCACATTACCATGCTCAATTCCCATCAGATCTACTTCCTATCTTTCCCAGCATTTGACTTATCTCATCTTTTTATTCTCTTAAAATATTATTATCCATGTAATAGGCATATGGTGATACACATGGTTTTAACTTAAATTTTCTAGTATTTAATGGTATTGAATAGTTGTAACATTTAGTTATTTACTTTTGTAACTCCTCCAAAGCATGTCTGAGTCTTATTTGTGACCCACAAGGCTTCTTTGTATTTCCATTGTGAACCTAGGATCACCTGGGAGAAAGAAGTCTGAGTATTCCAGTGGGGAATTATCTTGATTACATTGAGGCAGAAAGATGCATCCACTGTGGGTGGCACCATTCCCTTGGTGGCATTCTGGGCTGTATAAATGGAGAAAGGGTGATAAGCAAGAGCACAAACTCATCCTGCTTGTCGATGCAACGCAACGAGCTGCTTCAAACTGCTGCTGCCTCAACTTCCTCTCTATAATGGAATGGAGCAGTTGTGAGCCAGAATGAATCCTTTCTTCTCTGAGTTGCTTTTGTCAGAGTATTTTATCACAGTGACCACAAAAGAAATTGAGATATCGAGTTGTGAGTCTGTTATAATGCTTTGGCAATTCTTTCTCCCACTTTCCATCTTTTTTTTTTTTTTTCATTTCTTTCAGAGTAGAGTTTTTTTGGTTTTTTTTTTTTTTTTGAGCTAAAGAAGAGAAATTAAGTAATATTTTCATGGATAATTTTTATTATTATATTTAACAGCTTTTCATATCTATGAACTTCTAAATCCAGATAATTTTCTCTGCTTTTATTCTAATAGCTTTGTGGTTTTGTTTTATATATAAATCCATGACTGTCTATAATTAATTTAAATGTGTTTTGCCTGAGTGTGAATTGTTGAGCCCAAGATTGGAAAAAGCACAGGGACAAATAGCCAAATGAATGGAAGCACATGAATTATGAACCAAAGGCTGTGGAGCCCCCAGCTGGATCAGGCCCTCTGGATAAGTGAGACAATTGAATAACTTGAACTGTTTGGGAGGCACCCAGTCTGTGGGACCTGGACCTGTCCTTAGTGCATGAGCTGGCTGTTTGAAACCTTGGGCTTACACAGGGACACTTTGCTCAGCCTGGAAGGAGGGGACTGGACCTGCCTGTACTGAATCCACCAGGTTTAAATGAATCCCCAGGGGAGTCTTGGCCCTGGAGGACATGGGAATGGAGAGGAGGGGATGGGGAGAAGGTGAGGTTGGGAGTGGGAAGGGGGAGGACAGGGGAACCCATGGCTGATGTGTAAAATTAAAACACAAATATAATAAAAATAAATAAATAAATAAATAAATAAATAAATAAATAAATAAATAAATAAATAAATGTGTTTTGCCCAGCTTCTGTTATCTAGTCTGATGCTTTATTATTTTTACACCCTTGGGATATGTGGTGATTAATTTTTTTCAGTGTGACACAACTTAGAATCACCTGGGAAAGACTTCCAGTAAGAGATTGCATATATTGGGCTGGTCTTTGAGCATGTTTTGGGGCATTGCCTTATTAAGTTAATTGGTGGTAGACCCAGTCTACTGTGGGCAGCACCATTCTCTAGGTAGGGATCCCTAACTGGTATAACAGTGGAGAAATCAAGATGAGCACAGGCAAGTAAGGGAGTGTGCATGCTATCCTGTCCCCGTTCCTGGCTGTGAATGTACCTAACCAGCTGCCTCAAGCTACTGCCACAATGACCCTTCTACTATGATCACATGTGACCTGGAATTGTGAGCTCTAAAAACCTTTCTTCCTAAGATGTTTTGCCAGGAAATATCATCACAGCAACAGAAATGAAATTGGGACATGGTTCTTATTTTTTTCTCTCTCTATTCCTCCATGATTTTGTGATTTCAGTTGTATAATTACCATGTTTAAAGTAATTGAATGAATTTTCATAATCATCCATTTTAAATAAAACAAATCCATTGATTTTGTTGTAATATGATTTTGCCTATTCTCGTTTTCCCTCTATACTATAAAGATGAGTATTTTGAATAGACTTTTTGCCATTTGCATTACATTTTCTGGTTGTAACAATAACAATTAATTCAATAATTCTGTATTTATTTAATTTTATTGTTCTTAGCAATTCTATTTTAAAACAAATATGATTATCTTCAATAATTTCATTGTTCCACTGATTATTATTCATTATTTCCATAATTATTTGAATAATTAAATTCATATATATAAATGAATGGTAGCATTTATGAGCTATATCTGAGCATAACTTTTGTGATGCTTACCTTTGGCACACACCTGCTATCTCAGCATTTAGAAAGACAGGAGTTCAAGCTGATTCTCAGTTACACAATGAGTTCAAGGCCATAAATAAACCAATAGGCAAATAAATAAATAATCTGTTTCAAAAGCAGGAAAAGAAGGAAGGAACTCCAACGCCTCTAGTTTTCATTTTGTCATGATCTTTGTTTTAATATTTTGTAGATACTCTCTATTTTTTTTAATTTGACAATATGGATAATAAAGCAGGCTACAAAAACAGTATCAGCTGAGAATTCTCAGACAAGAAAAAGCAGAGAGCTGGGAAAGGAAAACTAAATCAAGAATTAAATGCTGTCCCAAAGGTCAAGTAGGATAATTACTGAGAAAAAAAAGGTATTGGATTTGTAATTAGAAAGTAATTATGACTTTTGAAAGAATGATTTCAGAGAGATTGTGAAACAAAAGCCCATTTCTTAGATGTGGGCTGAAACTTAGAGATAGCCTTGTAGGAAGTATCCACCCCCCATCCAGGCTGTCAGAAGTGACTCCTCCAAGGTTAATAGTTAACATTGTGTAATATTGTGCAAGATAACAAGGATACAGAGCTGCTGTGCACTTTCCGCTTGCCTGCTCTATCTCTGATAGAAGCAGAAATCAGGAGAGAGGCACAGTCATCTAGTAAAGTGGTTCTCAACCACCGTGGGTCACTACTCCTTGGATTGCATACCAGATATTTACATCATGATTCACAACAGTAGCACAATTACAGTTACAACATAGCAACAGAATAATTTTATGGTTGGGGTCACCACAATATAAGGAACTGTATTATAGGGCTGCAGCACTAGGAAGGTTGAGAATCACTGGTTCTAGAAGTACTAGATTCCAACCACAGGAGAGAATTAATAATAAGAAGCAGCTAAAAGAATATAGAGAGACTCTTTGGATGGTATGAATGAAGCAAAATGAGAGACATAGAATGGTAGGAAGGTAGGAAAATGGAGATATGTAGAGGAAATCTGCAAAACTGTACATGGTGTTTTTAATTTGGAGGAAAACAAACCAACAAAAAATGTCCTGAGATCCTGTCAGCACCGTAAACGACCCCACTTTTTCAAGGTCAAAGTGGAAACTAACAACTACCTTAATAGACCTGGAAATCAGCAAAGCTAATCACTCTTCATTCCCACCCTTACCTATAGAAGTAGTGATGACACCCAGAGAGTCTAATCAGAGCTGCGCTGAAGAGTACAGTCTACTATATTCACTGTATTTCTCTATCCTAAGTGACCTAGAGCTATCAAAACCAAGCCACGTATATCAGCTGTAGACTTAGAGGCATGGGGGGCAAGAGAGAACCCTCAGAATCACAGAAAAAACACAGCCAGCCCCAGAGACTGTAGTTTACTACACACACATTTTTAGATGTACTGAAACAATGGTACTAAAGGCATTGCCAGCTAGAGTAGCTAACACATCTTAGGTTCTTGGCAATGTCTGTTTTAACCATTCTCACTGATATTTTACTGTTTAATTTCCTGATTTTATATCTCACTTGATTTTATACAATACCTTAAATCCTGGTAAAAATAGAAAAGCTATATAGCTGTCCCTTCCCTCTGCGATATACTCTCACCTATAAAAGTAGAAGTCGGTAAGTATGTCAAAGGCAAACAGTTTCACTATTATCATTACAGGGACTTGGACAGTGATGGATCTGGTGCTGTCCCGCAGGCCGCAAAGGGCCTGGGATCAGGGAGCTTCTCTGTTGGTTCTCCAATCACTCCAGTTCTGAGTTCTCCTAAGCCAGTTGGCAAGCAAACTGGGGCTGCCATCCATTAACATTTTTCAGGTTTTGGCGGTGTACTCTAATTTATCCCTGTCATTTAGACCCAGGCAGTGGTCTTTAGCTTATTTCTGAGATCTTATTACATTTTTTATTCATAGAGAAGTAAGATTTAGGTATCGAAGATCAATAGCAACCTCCATCATGCTTACATTATTAATAAGAAAGATGTTGTAGGAAGACTGCCTGGTATATTGGATTTGTTCAGCAGCTAGGCTCGTTGCAGAAAGGTAAAACACTTGCTTTGCATTTCACTCTAACTGCTCTCTCCTCTGTATGCAAGGTGCTCCCCTTCTAGGTGTGTGCTCCAGCACTCACATACCTTTGGTTTGATACAAATAGCGATCAAAAGGGAGAATGGGCTTCATTTCTTGCAAGGGGTCCCAAGAAAAAAGAGATCTATGTTTTCTTTGAGGTCTTGGGTCTCTGCTGTTTTATAGGCTGTCTTGACTCTACTTATATCAACATCATCATTAGGAAAACAATAGGAGGTGACTGTGCCTTTATTTACTAAAGCTTTCCTTCCTTCCTTCCTTCCTTCCTTCCTTCCTTCCTTCCTTCCTTCCTTTCTCTTTATTTCTTTCTTTCTTTCTTTCCTTCCTTCTTTCTTTCTTTCTTCTCTTTCTCTCTCTCTCTCTCTCTCTCTCTCTCTCTCTCTTTCTTTCTTTCTTTCTTTTCATGTGACCCTCTGTCAGGACTCCCTCTCCCATCTTTACAGTTCTTCCGTACCATCCTGATATCCATGCTGCTTTCATACTCTGCTATTTTGGTTCACAAATTAAACCAGTGTTCTACTTAGCACAAATCAAGAATTTAGTCATTTGTATTGCCCCAGAATTAGTCAGAGAAAATGGAGGAAAATCTCAGAGGCCTGGGACAGTCATTGCCCCTTGGGTAAGAAAAGCCATAATCTTTCTGTCCCCACCCTGGTTTTGTCAAGCAGCATTGAATATTCTGCTATTTCCCCTACAGTGGCCTGAGTCTATAGCCGAGGAAAATCTGTCAGAGTTGTCTGCCCATTGCTGTGGCCCAGTGCCAAACAAAGCCAATGGTTAGCTTTCTCAGGGGTCCATTAAATTACCTATGCAGCGCTTCATATCATTGGTAACAACCTTCTTGATACCAGCTCACTCTCTGATAGCTCCTAAAGCATGACTATCTTGTCCTTCTTCAGTCACATCTCTGATGAAATTTTCCCCATCTGGGTTTGTTTCCTCACACTTTCTCTCCACTCTCTACTCTCCAAGCTTCTATTCTTATCCCATTCCAATCAACTGCCATGTGCTTCCTTTGCAATTTCATCTTCATTGTGGTGTCAACTACCTCTCTATGGCATTGACTTTCATACCATCAACTGTAAATAACTGAGACTTGTAAGAAGCTCCAAACTGTGTGGCTATGTCACTTTCTGCTTGACATTACACTTTGAGGTCATTTATAGCTAATATGTCCAGAACAACTCCAGTGTAACCTTAGGTATTCTACTTTTGCCCATGTTTCTGAGTGACTGGCAGCATGTGACAACAAAGTCAATGCGACCCACATACAGTTTCCTGTTAACTTCATTTTCCATCTTCATCTCCCATTACTGTGTCGTCCCTGTCCTGGCCGTGGGTGAGTCTCAGCTTTCCCCTCCCTACCATGTTCTAAGAGGCAAGCACTTTTCTTATTTCCCTAGTTTCTAACAGAGCTTCCCACAACAATTGTTCCAAAACACAAGCATAACCTTCACATTGCCACTTCTAGGTCCCTGTAATGGCTTTCTGGTGCACATAGGGAAACTCAAATCCCCTAGTACACCCCTCTGTCCAGTTTCTATTGATAACCTTTTCCTGACAATCTTCATTCCCAACATTATATCTTATGCTCAGTCATGAAAACCAGTTTGTAATTCTATGTCGATGTTCTTTGTTTCTTTCGCTGCTGACCAACTACATTCCCATACCCTCCCATGCTCACCTAGTCATCTTCCCTTCTGTTTACCTGGCCAACACCTCTTCACCTTCAAGACACAGATCTTGGTTACCTCTCTTCCTGCTATACACATTCTTCTTTATAAGACTCCCTCTCCCTCTAGGTGTGATAATGTTTCACTGTGGTAAGCATAGCAATCCTGCACAGATTTCTATTATAGCATCTCATTAGCTTGGTGCTCTCAGACTAGGCTAGGTTAGCTATCCAGAAAGTGCCAGGATCTTCCAGGGTCTACCTTCCCAACTACTGTAATTACAAATCCATTCTACCACACCTACCTTCTCACATCGGTTCTGAGGCTGTAACTCATGTCCTGCCACACAGGCTCTTTATCAACCAAGTTTTTGCCTCAACCCCATAGTTCTTAAATATCATAATTCAAGTGACCATTTTTTTCTGTCCCATCATACCCCTATAAGAAAGTTTCTACTTCCTTATTTTTTCTTTCTCCCTTCCAGAGAGAAAATTCAAAGTCTAAAAAGCAGTAAAAATACAATAGGTTGATGAATGTCAACACCATCTTACTAAATTTGTCTTTGTCTCAACACTATTTCATCGAACTAACAGATCACTTTTCTCCTTAGTAGATATTGACAATAATCACAAAGGTAGAATCGTGTCCTTAGTAGTCAGAAGATAACAATTCCTGTTTTATACAGCCTATGTTTTTTTTTTTGTCCCTCTTCTCATCTCCAAAGTTATTTCCCCCAAATTCTTCACAGTTAAATGCTACAATCTCTGTTCTTTTATCACTCTCTATGGGCTTATTAAACATCACCTACAGTCTCAGCATAGAGTAAAAGCAGAGAGGAATTTTTTTGAGACAGGGCTCTCAAATTCATGAAGAAATAATATTGCTGTTTCAACACTAGAGAGACAAGAATACAGGCTTGCAAAGTTAAGTAACTTGTCTAACATCAAACAGCCATCAATAGCAGCATCAAGATCCAAGGCAGGTTTTTATAGCTCTAAATCTGTGTTCTTAAGGAAGCTACTCTCCTGTAATAACAATAGAATTCAGAGTTTGAGTTGGTAGCTTGAACTAGAGTGGAGAAGGGTACTTGGAGGTTGCTATATATCAGATCTTAAATGTCATCCAAAGGCCAGTGTGTCAGACTTGGTCACTAGCCTATGACACTCCAAGAGAGCAATAGAACCTTTTAGGAGGTGAGGCCTACTGAAATACAAATACCTGATGAGGTAGGTATGTTCTCAAAAGAGAGACTGAGTGCCTGTTCTTACTCCTTTCTCTCCTCTTATGCTGTGAAATAATCATGTTCTTCTGCTGTATGCTCCTGCTGTGATGCTGTTTTGCCGTTGCCTCAGAAACAACAACCGGGCCCAATATGGGCCAAACCCTACAGCACAGAGCCGAACACAAAGCTTCCTCTTACTAAGATGATTGTGTCGATATTTTGTCACTGGGATAGAAAGCCTACTAACACGGAAAAGATGGGACCTCGAAGAGCTTTGGGATTGGTTCTAGGAGGGAAATAAAAAGAGAATGTCTCAGGGGCCGGGGACAAAGTAAACACATGCACAGAGAAAGAGATGTGCTCCATGTGTGGGGGAAATGGGGAAAAAAGAAAGCAGTCAGCAAAGCCAAATCTGCCTGGAGAGGGCCAGTGGTGGCCTGTGGTCTTTTGTCCTTCTGCCATTAACATCGGGCATCTCTAGCCATACTGCTGGCTCACTCCAGACAGACTTGTACTTCCCTCCTTTCCCCTCTGGCCTGTCTCCCCCTCTGAACACCAACCAGTGGGCAGCCCAAACACATTTCTCAAAGTCTAATTAGCATCAACAATAGTTCAAGCTAATCGGCATAATTAATGGAGAGACAAGGCAATGACTGAGAGAATGATAAATGGGCATAATCGAATGTGATTGAGTCTGGAGCAGCCGCTATTCAGGAGAGCTGGAGTGGGAATGTGGAACTTCACCCCCCTCCTTTCATTCCTCCTAGCTGGGCTCCCTTGCTACCCTGGCCCCCTGTCAGGCAGCATGAATTCAAGGAGGGCAGGCTCATCAAATCAGATTCCATCCACAATGCAGGCAGTGACCTCTCCCCAAGAATTACTGTTATTAGACTTAATTATATAATAATAGTTTCACAATGGCCAGCCCCCCCCTCCTGACTAATAACACCCACACACCCACAGCGAAGGTGTTTTCAGAAAGAAACCATGTTTTCTGTCTGTCATTGTCTCTCCAAGTCACATTCACTTTCCTGTCCTTCTCTTTATCATCTTGGCCAGTCTTTATTTCTCACCTCCCTTTTCCCCTCCCTCCTGCCTCCTCCTCTTTACTTTCTCTTTCCTTCCTTCTTTCTCCCATCCCTTCTTTCAGTTTCTCCTCCCTTCCCCTGAGCACCCCCTGTTTTGCAATTATTACATAAACACTGGGACTCTTCATTGTTTTTATTTTGTCCAAAGAATCTTCTTTTCCTCCACACGTTTAGTGTCTGTGCAGAAGAAAACCATGGAGGTCGGAGTTCAATCATCTGTGGGGTTTCTCTCATACCAGTCCGAGTTGTCGAATCTCCACTTCCGCCGTACAGGTACCACTCCGCTCCTCCATCCTTCCTGCCTCTGCATCCCTTGTTTCTTTGTTGTAGTGGCACTGGAAGCCGCGGTGTGTCACAAAGTATTTTGTCCAAACAGTTTTATTTGCAAGTGTTCATTGCAATGAGACTTTAGGCTGGTTTAAGGCCTCTGGCTTCTGCTACACCATCAATACTGGACCTTTGCTAGATTCCTCTCAGATATCCTGCTGTTGCCCAGAGTCATGGAGATCATGTGGTATGGCTCCACAGGACTAGCACCTTCACCAGCTCCAGTAGTTCACTGATGGGGTAGGTGTTGGGGTGGCCCAACTTAAGGTCCTGTCTCTGGGCCTGGGTGGTAGCTGAGTTGGCCAGCCTGGGTCTCCTCCAGGCCTCCCTCCCTCCTCATCAAGGGGCAGGACCAGCTCTTTCATGCCAGTGCCATTCAGGCCAGTTCTCCCATCACACCCCTGCAAGGGAAGGGGCCAGCTCTCCTGAGTGTGGTGGCCAGAAAAGGGCAGGGCCAGGTCTCTCATGCCCATGTCATCCCTTCCTTCTCTTTAGATTTCCTCCTTCTCTTTTAACTTTCAATATTGACTGAATCCTCAAAGCATACCAGACACACAATGGATGAAAGCTGCAGCCATGGATATAAAGCAGGCCATCACCTCATAACTTCCACCACTTCCTACAGTAGCTCCTTTTCTCGGCACAGCATGCAGACAGGTGGTTCTGGCATTCTAATGGTTATGACCGTTTCCTTCGTCCTATTTCCTAGTTTGAAATTATCAATGAACTGGGTTATCTGCAGTGCTGCTACATCTTTTAAAATGGAAAATCCTTCAGAATTCCCATCCTCTACAGCCTCACTTTTATCACTTAAGCCTATCCCATCCACTTTGGGTCTATATTTGACCAACAAGATCCTAGAGGTCAGGAACTTGATCCCAGGCTTCTCCTGGTGGTCAGAGATGAGAGCTGGATTATGAGAACCTAACAGAATGAGATTTCCAAGGCAGATCATCTCAATCGTGGCTTTTGTTTCTCTTCTCCACACTATACCTGTAGCTCTACAAAGCCAGATGGCGTATGTCTAGTACAACAACAAGACAATATGGTGTGCAGCCTGATCCTATCTGTGGACTTAACTAGACCAGCCCTCTGGACCCTTGGGAAAGAATGTGAACATAATGGTTGGTTTGCAGAAAGAGGTAAAAGAGAAATTGAAGTAAATCAGAGTCTCTAACCCCAGCACTGGAGAGTCTGAGGCAGGAGAATTGCCACACATTCAAGGCCAGCAGGGGCTAAATGGTGAGTTTCAAACTAGCTTGTTCTACAGAGTGAGACTGTCTCAAAAACATTAACAAAACAAAACAAAACAAAAACCAGAAAGAAAGAACCAGGTATCGCTTCCATGTAAAGGGTGTCAACTCTAATGCAGAGGAAAAGGAGAGCAGAGACAACGCATGTGAGGATGTGCCCTGCAAGGGTTAACCTATGTGCCCATGCTGGCACTTCATTAAGATGAGTAAACGTGTGAAGTTCAGAAGTTTCCTGGCAGAAAGGATGATTTATTTCCCCTCTCATTTATATATGCAACCCAGGGGTCAGCAAGATTTTTTGGAATTCATACTACATACAGCCCTGGATATTTCAGCAATAATCTTTAAACACCATACCTCTGCTCGCATATATTTCTAGGAAGCAGAATGGAATTACAAAGGATACAGGATTTAGAACCTAAAGACTGGCTCCAGAGCATTACTATGTAATGTGTCTCACAGACTCCTTCCACAAAACAGACTGCTGCGATAACAAAATTTAAAATGATGTGTAATATTATCTTTGTATTAATAAATATCTTTAGTCTGACCCTATGTATTTATTGTGTTTCATAGTAAAATACATGCTAAAAAGGTTCCATAATCGTCTATCACTATATAAGATGGTTTTCATGTTGTTATCTCCAGAAGCAGGATACACATAAAATTTCATATAATAGACATGGACTGATAAGTATCGCTTCTTGCTTAATATAGAAAAGGATGGTTATAAATAAGTGACTAAGTCTGCAGTGTGAAGGTCACATCACATAGAGAATGATGCAAAGCTCTCAGTGTTCCTTAAAGCTCAGAAGAATGCCAGGAAGATGATATAAAATGTGAAACCAGGATTAAGGGGAGGCAGCCCTACACATGACACATCTCCTTTAGCTGGAGTTTCTCCCCCACTTTTCAGACACACAGGCCAGCTGTTGAAGCCATGTATGAATATCCATCTCTGGCTTTCCAGAGAAGAGTCTTTCCCTTCCCATGCAGTAGCTAGCTTCCAGCGTGACATTCCTAAAAGAACATGTGCCATGAAGAAGAGGAAGAGTCTCAGCCATTTTTCTCTTGTATGTATCCTGGGCTGTGTCTCCACAACCTAGGAAGCCAGTTCATAAGTGTCACCATGAGTTCCATAAAAGCCATTTGGAAGCAAAGTTTGCTAAGCAAGCTGCTAATAGGTAATGAAACTTCCTTCCTTTTTTGAGACCTGGAGCACCTTTTAGTCATGTCATGTGGACTATGCCTGAGAGTATCTCATTCAAGTGTAATTGTCCATAATGTATTTCCACAATGCCCATGTTACCACCTCCCGGAAGCCAGAGTATTGGGGACATCTGTCTTAGTAGCTTTTCTGGAGAGTGTTCTGCCCTCCAGCCTAGGTTCATGATGCTCTACTCTCATCCTGCTAACATTCTCACTAGACTGGAAGAGGTGATAGAAGTGGGGGCTTGTCCAAAATCCAAGAGCCATACTATCCAATCCTTCCTTTCCTCTGGTTCTTGGATCACCCACATACCCCATGCTGATATCTACCTCAAGGGACAGTTTCAAAGTTCCCTTGGAGATCCTCTCACCTCCAAGACCTCCCGGAGCTACCTAGCATCCCTCTTTGCACAACCTTCCTTGAAGAAAACCATTGCCTCTCCAAGCATTCCAGAAAGGAAGACAGTAGAAAGCAAAAGCTAGCAGGAAGCTCATAAACGAACATTGAGCTGCTGTTATGTATGAAGCACTCCAGTAACTTCTAACATTTCATCAAATCTCTGACATATCTGCAGTGTCTAAATCACTCCACTCCACAGATGACAGAACCAAGACCCACAGTGGTGTTGAGGGCAGTGACCAGTACAAGCAGGTCTAACAAACTTCAGAGTTCCTGTTTTGAAAGGTATCCTTGCCAGCCCTATCCCATGAAAAAGACCTGAAAGGGTGCCTGAGCAACCAGCAACACTAGCCAGCTCCTTAGGGCTGAGAATTACAGCTCAGAGCCTGGACAGTATGTGTATGGGAGAGTTACACTCTCCCTGGGAAAAGACATGGTACCTAGGCTCAGTGCTAGCCATTGCACTGTGAACAGTAGAAATGTATGTGTTCAATCCACTTGGAAACCACCAGAATACTCTCCTCTTAAGAGCCCCATTCAGTTCTAACTGTCTCTCAGAATTTGAAATTGTTGATAAATATATATATATATATATATCCCTTTTATCCTCTACTGGAAATAAACTTAGTTCCTGATGGGAATGAAAGAGAGAATTTAAAAATGTTAAGTACTTTAAAATGCTCTATTTATTATGCCATGGATTGTATTTGGTTTCTGAGATTCTTCTGTCGTTATGTGATTGTGGAGAGGGTTGAGTCCTTTTTACAAATTTTTTTCTTCTATTCTCCAAGGAGCTTGTAGCACTTTAAAACTGTGTTACATAATAGATAGTATAATCACCGTAAATTAAATGTGCCTCTGCCAAGTTCTGCTTTATGTTAATTCCATTGTATAGTGGCAGCTGTTTGTAGAAAAGAAACTATAGATTGGCAAGGGAATGTGGGTTTCCAGATTGGACAAGGATCCACAGCCACAGGTACCATGCTCCATCTGGTCTAGTACCCTGTAGTGAGCTGGTGTTTTACAAGGGAACAGACGCAAAAAATGAGATTGTGCACCCTGCTGTGGCCTAGCAAGACCAACTTTGACTCTTAGCACAATGGCAAAGACAGATTTCCTAGAGACCACCAGTAATTAGAGTCAGGGAAAGACTTGGTCTAGACGAGTTCAGAATAATGTCTCCCCCAAGCAAAGTGGTTACCAAGTATATGACATTATTGTTATCTGATGCCACAGAGATGGAACCAGTATGCAAAAAGGGCTGTGGATTTGCTTAGAGAATTGGAAAAGAAAACAAAAACAAAACTTATAATGGCAAACAGTCTTTCTCTGTTAAATGGCTTATAAATCAAAGAATCCTTCTCCCCTCTGTGAGGAAGAAGTTGGCAGGACAAACAAGTGATGATACAGACTCAACTCTGGAGGAGAAATCAGCTGCAGTGGACAAGTAGCCAGAAAGATGCCCAGGGGGATCTCTCTCTCTCTCTCTTTTTTTTTTCAGTTAACTTTTTTTTTTCTTTATTATTATGTGTTTTAAATTTTATACATCAGCCATGGGTTCCCCTGTCCTCCCCCCTCCCCCCTCCACCCCTGCCTTCCCTCCCCCCCCCCCGCCCCTTCCCTCCATTCCCATCTCCTCCAGGATCAAGGCACCCCTGGGGATTCATTTAAACCTGGTGGATTCAGTACAGGCAGGTCCTGTCACCTCCTTCCAGACTGAGCAAAGTGTCCCTTTGTAAGCCCAAGGTTTCAAACAGCCAGCTCATGCACTAAGGACAGATCCTGGTCCCACAGCCTGGGTGCCTCCCAAACAGATCAAGCTATTCAATTGTCTCACTTATCCAAAGGGCCTGATCCAGCTGGGGGCTCCACAGCCTTTGGTTCATAATTCATGTGCTTCCATTCGTTTGGCTATTTGTCCCTGTGCTTTTTGCAATCTTGGATTCAACAATTCACGCTCTTGCAGACCCTCCTCTTTCTCAATAGTTGGACACCTGGAGCTCCACCTGGGGCCTGGCTGAGGATCTCTGCATCCACTTCCATTAGTTATTGGATGAGAGTTCCAAGACGACTGTTAGGGTGTTTGGCCATCTGATCACCAGACTAGGTCAGATCAGGCTTTCTCTCGACCATTGCCAGCAGACCACAGAGGATATATCATTGTAGATTTCTGGGGACCTCTCGAGCACTCTGCCTATTCCTGTTCTCATGTGGTCTTCATTTATCATGGTCTGTTATTCCTCATTCTCGCCCAGGGGAATCTCTTTATGGTGGATACAGAAGACCAACAATTACTAATGTGGAGACAATGTTTCAGAAGGCATGAAGCAGGCTTGTTTTTTGAACATCCATTATTTATCAGCCACTATGTGATAAAAATTGTATTAAACCTCACTTCTTCCACATTCTTATTATGATACCAAATTATTAATCTAAAACTAAGATTTTCATTCCATGGATATAGAAACTGGATAGAGCAGTGATTTATTTGACAAAGGCAAATTAAAAGTACATAGCAATTCACCACAACTAAACTGTGACCAAAGATTCCATGCAACCCTGAATGTGGAGGCTGAGGAAGAATGCCAGAGGAACAAAACAATCTCATCTCTGCAAACATGAGAATTGTGTGGTGGTCTCAGCACCTGTCATGGTGTGAGGGCAGTATGCTAGAGAAATGGGATGGCCCACTTAGCAGAAAGTAAGAGGAGACAGAAGGACAGAGTTCCATACAGATTGTGCACATCAGTCATGTTGGCCTGGCATGCTAAGACATCCTGCTTACATCAGATGTTTATTGATTAGAGCTATGGTAGCTGGGAAGTCCCAGCCCACGGTATCAGCCTACTAAGTTGCTGGCATGGTCTCACTTCCTGGCCACTTTCTCATGTGATAGAGAAAAAAAGGTAACTCCACATACACACATACATACACAAATGTGTACACATATACATTTTTCAGGTCCTTGGAGAGGAAATTCCTTTGAATGGTTTTAAATTTTCAGAGGGGTATAAATTGCATGTTGAGCATATCCACCCCCACTGTAATCCCCCTCCTGTTTTCTTATCCTCCCCTGGCCCACCTTTGTTCCAGTAGATAGTCTCACTTCAGCTTTCAAGTCATATATGCATACATGGTTTTATGTAACCATATCAAAATCTGTCAACCACAATAAGAGAAAATGTATGATATTTGTCTTTCTGAGATTGTCTTCATTCACTTATTCCAATTATTTCTAGTTGCATCTATTTTCCTATAAATGGCATACTTTTTCCTTTATAACTACCAAAAAAACCCAAAAAAAAAACCAAAAACTTCCACTGCCACTGAGCACATATACATTTTTCTTATCTATTTCTCTGCTATTGGACACTTAGGTTCTTTCCATAATTCAGCTACTGTGAACAATGCTGCAATAAACACTGTATACAAATATATCTGTGATAAGTTGTGACATCTCTTCTTATAAGGATAGCAATCCTGTGGACCTCACTTAATTTCAATTGCCTCTATGCACACTGTATCTCCAAGTAGTCATTCTCAAGACTGGAACTGTAACGGGGGATTTAACAAGGCCAGGACTGGGAAAGACATATAAACATTTCATCCACAGCAGTGTAATTTTATCCTTATTTTTTAAAATATAGTTGTCTTTGTAAGATAAACAACAAGATGTTTTTGGACAGTTTCTCTTTGCATACCACAATCCTGTGAGTATATTTTAGTGGTTGCTCAAAGAACTAAGTTGAAAATCATTTTAGCCAATTTGCCTCTCAGGTCCCTGGCACTTAGCAAAGGCCACTGGCAAAATGGTTGTATTTAGACCTATCTATTTAGCCTTACCAGTTGGTGCAAAGCATTCTTGCATGGTAACTGGAGGCTATGATGGCAGAGGAAGATCCCTGGAATGGGTCAACACCCCTATTGCATCCTAGGCCTTTGTGGCCCTTGAATTTGGGGATGACCTTCCCTTTCTTCTCTGTCTTTTGATGCTGAGGCCTCATGGGTATCAGGGCTGCTGCCTAAACACAGAATTAGACCAGCAACAGGCTGCAGAGCCATTGATATGCAAGGAAGAGCTTTGACTGCCTTTGTATCAGAGCTTCACAAAAGCAATTCTCTGTGTTGATATAAAAAGGTGTCGGTGGTGGTATAAGTACTGTATTACCAGCAGAGATTTATCTTCCTCGGAGCCCAGCCTCACCTACCAAGGGAATAAACAGCTCTCTGCTTATCTGTTTCACAGAGCACAATATTTGTCAGGTCATTTCTGTCTCCAAAAGGACATTTGCTTTGCCTTCTGCAGTTGGTCTCCAGCAATGTCTGAATATAAACAACTCATTCCAATAATGATAATTGGGTTGATAATGAGTGATACCCCTGCCCACACTCCTTCCTCGCTTGGCTTTTGGGGAGGCTGAACAATAAGAACAAAGATAGTCCAGAGGGCTTTTAAATTGGAAGCAAGTGGGAACATTGAATTCCAAAGAAATCGATGTTGAGAGAGGGGCAAGGAAAATCTCTTTGCTCTAAAGGGTTGGGAAGAGATTGGCTAGCTTGGATATGCAATTACTACAGCTAACTCTATTCCTGATATTATTTATGAGCTACTAGGCTGCTAGGGAAGAAGGTGAGGCTACATGCCTATTTGTCACTTTGAGGATCTCCTTGGATGGTGACAATGTGGACAAATGTCTCCTCTAATGGCTATGGTACCTGCTTCCCAGTCAGCTCATCCTCACTTTAAATGTCAAGCGAGGAATTGTAGAAATCTTGGCTTCACTCTTTCTGGGACTAAGACAGGTGGCTTGGCCTCTCTAAGTCCCATATTCTTTCCTGATACAATGAAGATGTTACAAATGGCACTTTTATGCAGGTGTTATGAGATGTGAAGACAACAAAGCAGGCACATTAACAGTTGTACATGGAAGCTGGTGTGTGCTCACAAAGTGTGTCTACACACTGATGCTTGAAATCTGGACAGGCAACAAGCCATAGTACAGGTGCTTGGCAAAGACTATCAAGGGCTAGTACTATGTGTTAAAAGATCAAAAATTGGAAGTATAATTGTGTGACTGGAGGTAACAATGGAGAGAAGAGATAGGCAGGAACTTATGTGGAATAGTAATAATAGGGATGGGAAACTGGAAGGGTTGTCTGTTTAAGGGGATAGTATTGATAGACAGCCCTCTTGGTTGACTGTCTAGTAGTCACCCTGGTCCTCTATTTCTTTGTCACTAACATCAGAACTGCCAAGGGCTTGGGTTGAAGCTAAATGTAACAAGGTCTTCCCATTCTCCCTCCAATGAGTGGGATAGACAGGGCATATAATATGATTCTATCACAAACTTGTGAGTTATCACCAAAGCCAATTACAATGGGTTCCTCTGGCTGTTTAAAAGAGCTATTCTAAGATAATCAGTCACTTTCCCTGCCTTTTGATGTAGCATCTTCACATATCATCTGGAAATGCTTTAGGTGTCTCGGGACCCAAAAGGAAACCAATCCAAAAAAAAAAAAAAAAAAGTCAAGTGAATATCCTCAAAAATAGAAAATTAACAGATGGAAAGTACCTGAACATTAATGTCTGTAAATCCCTAACCCTATACTTATCTTATCCCTATCATTATTATCTTAGTTTGCAAGATAATAAATTGCCACTACCGTTAAAGTTAATTTTTGTCCATCTTTCCATTAGCTTCAGCCATACACACCCCAAGGAAATACACCAGAGGAGGACCATGGTATAATATCTGTGGCCAGAAGTTTTGAGTCTGAGGATCCCTGAGGGAAAATAGATGCATCTCCATAGTGAGCTGTTAATGAAGAACTGGAAGGCATAGATCTGACAGCATCTGTGTGGATTTGCTCTTTGAAACCATGAGCAGAGAAAGTGGTAATCCACCCAATGTGCTGTAATGGATGTTGCTAAGAGAGCAGAATAGCTGCAAGGTCAGTAACTGGAGGCCTTTGGGTAACTTGAGTGCAAGGTACAGACACCACATTGTACTCATCAAGGAGGTAGAGGAAGCATAAAGGAGAAATGATCCTGTAAAGAGAGCTTGCGTGTTTCAGGTCTGTTGGTAAAAGAAAAGGAAAAGAGGAGTTGGTCATTGATGAGAAGAGCCGTTCCAAGGAAAGAGGCTTCAAGGATGATTGGTCCAAGCATGCACAGAGAGAAAGTAACTGTTAGTTATTAAGGCGCTTTACCCCTCGAGGAACACGTCCCAAACATGACAGGACCACAGAAGAGTTTTTATTAAAGAGGATAGAGGGGACAGGCCTGTGTGAAACACACGTGGGTGAGGAGATAAGTGGGGGAACTCATGCAAGATGGCACCGGCTTTATAAAGGTTGGGCCGCGCATGCGTCCAGGAACTCATGTGGGTGGGTACTCCACGCATGCGAGTAGATTACATGGCTGCGCGTGCGCTTTACACAACCACATAAAGCCACAGAGTCCCGTCCCGCAAGATGTCTGACCCGGAGATGGCTATTTTGAACTGGAAATAGGCAGTCCGCTGGGCAAGCCCAACCGTGTGGACATGTAATTTTCTATCACTAACCAGAAAGGGTGCTGAGTGTAGAGAGGAAGAGGGCTACTGCTCATGGTACATACAAGGGAGATGGAGGACAGCCCCTCATGGGAGCTTGAGGGAAGAATATTAGAACTATGAAGAGAGATACTGAGCTGGGGAGAGGAGGGCCAGAGTGCACAGTCTTCTGTCACTTAGGGAATGTTTGCATATATTACTCTCTGAGGTTTCACCTAGACCCTAAACATCAGGCTCTACCATTGTTTTTACTTTAAAGATGAAGAACCTGAGTGCTGGGAATGTCCACACTAGACAACCAAAATTCTATCGTGCTCAGTGGCAAATCCTGTCCTTTTTTATTTTATATTTGATTAGAGTGGCTGACACCACTTGGGAACAGAAAGGTGGAAGAACCATGGTGGTTCTCATGCTGGTGTCTTGGAGGATCTCCGTGCAGCATCTAAATGTACAAAGTACTAGACTTTATTCTTTGGCCATGCTGCTGCTCTTGACCTAAGACCATCAAAATAGGTCTGTTTTCTGTTGGAAAACAAAACAAAACAAAACAAAACATTGAAGACTTAGTAATTTATAAAGAACATAACTTCATTAGGCTCATGGTTCTGGAGGTTGAGAAGTCCAAGAACATAGCTTTAGCATCTGCTTGGCCTCTGGTAGGTCCATCCTGTATCACAATGTGGGAAAGGGGATCATGTATAAGCTAGAGTAACAATGTTAGCTCACATCTTTCAGTTAGTACCTCCACACTTGAGACCTCATCTAATCTCAATTACTGTCCAAAGACCCTGCCTCCAAATTCCAATGTAAATTTTGGGGATAAGTTTTGAATCCTTGAAATTTAGGGAACATGTATACAGTTACAGATAAGCGCTGTAAGTTTGTTTTGCTAAAACTCCTCTTTGGGGAGTCACAATTTTATAGAATTAAAGAATCTATAAATACTGGTTTCTAGAAGACTCTATGGTACCTTTGAATCTTGGGCATATGTACTTCTCTGGATTACTTGTAATGAGGATAGAATGAGGCAAAGAAGAAGAGAGAAAGCAGGAGGTAAAAATCTACATCATTCTCTTCTATTCTTCACCTGATTCTTTTGACTGACTGGGAAATCCTAATGTCCTCATGTGTGAGATTTAGTGCTCAAAATTAAATAGAGTCTCTTCAAGCCCCAAATATGATTGGTTGTCATCAGGGAATAGGCACTATTCCACACACAATTTGTGCCCCAAGAGCTGTTCTCTGATAATTTTTAGGGATAATTGTCACTGTCTCAGTCAGCTTTCTGTTATGATAATAAAATGCCTTCACTAATTACTTATAGTGATAAATTTATTTCATCTTGTGGTTTTGGGGGATTCAGGTAAAGATAGAGAATACCCATTGACTGGCCTCATCTGCTTTGGACCTGTTACAAGTGAGCAACCAAATGGTATAGCAGAAAAAACTAGCTAATATCCCAAGCCAGGGAGCAAAAGAGTAGGAAGGGGCCAACCTCCCACAGTTTCTTTTCAGGGCATGATCTCAGTTGCCTAACGACCATCCACAGGACTCTACCTCTCATAGGTTTGACCCCTTCCCAACAGGGATACCCTAGGAGCCATGTTTTTAAAAAATATGATTTGTGTGTGTGAGGTGTGTGTGTGGTGGGGAACCTGAAGGTCCAAACAATCTCTATTTAAACTGTTTTAATTTATTTTGACTAGTGAGTAGATGACATGATGGGAGATGTTCTAAAGATAGGGAATCTAACCTGGGGACCAGTCTTCTGCATATCTTGTGATGTCCCTGTCAGAAAATGGTTGTAAAGTTAGCATTAGTATTCACAAGGTCACTTCCACTACGAGCATCAGCAGCTAGTTCCTAATGATTAGGGCAAGAAGGACATGATACACTGGGGTGCGAGCTGACAGCTGGCATATGTGAATTGAGTAGATACTATAAATAGAAAACCAACTAGAAAAGCAAAAATCTGTAAGAGAGAGGTGTCCTCATGTCCCAAGTTGGGACTGGAGCGATGGCTCAATGGGTAACTACACTTGATGTGCAAACACGGCGACAAGAGTTTGGATCCCACTGCCTACCTTAAAGGCCATGTGTGGCCACATGCAGCCCTATGGACCCAGTATATTGGGGAAACAGGATTATTGGTGTTTGCTAGCTGCTAGCAACCAGCTGAGCCCCAGGCAAAGTGAGAGGCCCTGTCTTAAAGGAATAAGGAAGACTCAGAGAGCAGAACACCAATGTCTTCCTCTAGCTTCCTTGAGTGTGTTCCTAGGTGCAGGTTCAAACACATGAGAACATACAGTGCATTCACATATGTACATGCCAAAAAGGGCATGTTTTAAGCTACATCCTAGAATGTCAAAGGCTAAGTCACAGATGGGGAAAATCTTTCAAACCACCATACCAGTTATTCCTGCTCTATAGTGTTTATTATTATTAGTCTTTATTTCCTGGTTCCATCTGCCATAGAAAATCAATACAAGGGCAACATCTGACATATCCTCAACTGCCAATAGCTTGTTCTCAAAGGAAAGAAAAGAGGAGAAAAGAAATTCTGTACTTTGTTGTCTGTCCACCCAAAAGGCATAAGGAGCCTGGCACTCCACCTTCCTGCACTCCCATATGTTTGCCCAGTCCCATATATTTTACATGCCTGCACAATGCATTTTATGAGGCATATAAAAGCCAGATGGAAATTATCTCCTTCCCTTGTATGAGCTGTCTCTTTTTGGGGGTAGAGATAACGGAGAACTATTTCATTTTGCTGCTTGCTACTGGATGCTCTGCTATAAATTGAGAAAAGCAGCTCTTTTTTGAAAAATGCTTTCTTTGACCCCATTGTCACTGAGAAACTGCAATGAGAGAAATACCATGCTCTGTGGGATCTCTGTTCAGAGCAGAGTAAGTGTGGGGAGCAGCTCCCCTCCTCTCTCTCTTTTGCTCTCTTCTCTTTTCCTCCTCTGTATTTGCACAAAAAAAGGATGCTTGGCAGGGGTGGGGTAGGGGTGCAGGGAGGAGAGGCCACTGTATGAAGTGGATTAGGAAGAGTTCAGGGAACAGAGTCCTGGGAATCCACCCCACTGCACCCCATACACACAGACAGAGGTACAGACTTCTATGGAAATGCATTCACTCCATCCTATGCTGCATCCAGGAATGCTCCATGCACTATCAAATATGCAACACCAATATTTCATTATCAGGTCCTATGCAGCCCAGTGCACGCCTGGGTGAACCTAGAAATTAAACTGTACTTTCACCTCTAAAGAATGTTGTCCCTGCAAGTACTGAAGGAGAGAGATTGCCAGGCTACTGGGCTATCAAGTGATGAGAGAAGAGGGCAGAAGTATTCTGCTGGCCTTGATGGATGGGTCTGTCTGCAGACCACCTTCCTAGAGCCAAGTAGTCTCCTCTACAGGTCCGTGCATGCCTGTGGAACTAGTGGTTAAAGTACAACTGTGGTGCCTCACTGGTGTTTGGAATTTTTAGCCTCACGTGCATTCCTTTGAAAGGAGGTGTCCCCCTCTGCTAAAATCCAAATTCCTGATTTTAGCCTCTACTTATCCAGCTGATTATTCTTGTAAGTCAATGCAGACAGAGGTATCGCAAGCAAGCTTCCTTTCTATAGGGACTTCCTGAAACCAGTCAAGAACTCTGCATATGTGAAGGTTGGGTGGATGAACACTGATGACAAACTATTGCAAAGAACCAAAGCTGAGACAGGAAACATTGCATTGACATCATGCTTTGGTGGGGATAGTCTTACCCACTGGCCACTGCCCTTGTGACTGCCACCACATTGAGATAAGAAGGGAAGGGAGGGAACCCCTTTGCATGAGGCAGTGAGAGTCGGGAGGGCAAAGGGAGGACAATGGGGCAGGCATGACAATTCTCTAAATCCAAAGCTGGTCATAGGACTCCTGTGTTCAAAATCTTTCAGCGTTCTCTCACAGGTGCAGTTGAATCAAAAGCCCTCTATGCTCTGCTCTGGATCTGGTAACTCCCTGACGACATTGTCCACTGTTATCCACCTGCCTCCCCCCCACATACCACTACTCTCCAGCCAAACTGGTTTCTTATATTATTAGGGCCTTCTCTGAAAGAGTCCATCCCAGGGAAAAAGCAAAGACATGTACCTTTCTCAGGGAAAATACAGGAATGCCAATCTTATCATCCACAAAGGCTTCTGGACATGAGAAATGTACAACACCAAGTAGCAGAACTGTCATGAGTACAATTAGGTTAGGGTGATAATATGAGATAATTTAGCAATCCCAACATAGCAACAGAATGAGACACTTCTAGAGTTCTCCTCCATCTCATGCCCAATGTTAATGTAGAATCCCAAGGAACACAAAGAGAGAGAGAAAATGAAGGGGTTCTGTTCTCAACTTTTTTGTTGAAAAGTATTCACGAGAAAAACAAAATATAATGTGAACAGATAATGAATTACATAGGTATTTAGGATGAGCATGGGAACCACACACATGGTTGGCTCTGGTTCCAAGCTTGTAGTTGAAAACAGAATAAACCTCCTGTCTCTGTGGAGGCTCAGTGATTTTGTGGCTTCTTGACATTGTGAAAGGTGATACAACGATTGGTTCTAAGAGATTGGTTCTGAGTCAGGGTCCTGAGGTTCTTGTGAGGCAAGCCCACCAGACACCACCACAGGGATGTTCTCAAAGCTGAAAGGAAAAGTTTTATCGCCAGCCAGCAGCTGCACAGGGAACTACACCAAATCATGCAGTCCCGAATCCTTACAGTTCTTTATCTTTTATGCACAAAAAACACCTCCGGATTGTCACACTTCAGTTAGCAAAAAGCAGAACTACAGAAGCCAAAAAGCAAGGTTAGTACTTTTATGGACTTTCCTAGAAGTATGGACTTGGTCTTTGTTCTCATTTTGGCAGGTATTAGGACCTACGTATTAGATTTTAAGGTCAGATTTGTGCCTCTAACATAGCATTAGCCATGCTAAGGTCTGGGAGTTGTTACATTCCCCTATGATTTTGTGGATATGAGTCAAATTGTGTACTCATCTTGAAGCAGGGGTTTATATAGTCCCCTCAGAATTAACAATTTGACAGAATTTACTCTCTGTCTTACACAGCTAAGTAGGCAGTTGAGCAAGCAGGGTCCTATAGTGAGAGCTAGGAGCAAAAAGATCAATGGCCCAGCAATAGACTTAAGCAGAGTAGCCAACCAGGGAGAGCAAGAGAACAAGAGCTGATACCAGCTGTCAGATCCTTGGCATCTATTTTCTCTTTCCTTAACATTATTTCTGACCACAGCTGAATTTTCTCTAATTACCCCTGACTGGTTAGCATAGAAGCAACAAGTTTCTCCAGTGCCATACTGAGACATCCTTGTTTCATGAAGAGGAGACCCAATCCTCTGCTATTCTGAAGAACAACCTCCTCAAAGGAATCTGTCTGGGTTTCTAGACAGGAAATCAAATTTTCCAGATAACCTGGGTCTATGCCCTTCTGAGCTCTGACTTTCTAAAAGTTCTTGTCCACCACAATTAGGGCTGGAGTCTCATCTGCTGCAGAACCCATTATGCCTGCCCCCACCAACAAGAGAATTAGAATGGGGATGGCTGTCTACACATGGGGAAGACCAGAATGTAGATTTTGGTGGGCCCTGCCCTCTTCCCTATTATAGATAAACACCTGTGGTATGATAAAGATGTAAAGGAGTGGGGTCTTCTCCAGTGCAAACAGTTCAGAAGATGCATCCTTGGTTATACCATTAATGCAAGCAAGCAAGTAAGTCTCTGGGACCTGGAAATATACTCAGACACCATTCCCAGGGTTAATCTGCTATGTGTGGCTACAGAAATCTGCATGGGGAAACTATTTAGGGGGAATCTTGGTAACATTAAGCAGGCATTCTTTCCTGGGAGGTCCCCCATAATGAGCTTATGTTGGTCCCATTTACAGTTGTAAAGATTGGAAGTAGAGCTTATTTGATTAATTTCAATCCCAACATAGTATGGGGGTTTGAGGTTCAGGAATAGCCAGCAGTTTTTATCTATCTCCCAATGAGAATGGACAAGGAACTCCTTATAGCATCCTAAACACCAAGGGGCTGGCTTCTACTGCTTCCTGGATCTTTAACTCCATGGTTTTCAAAGGAATTCCTGGAGAAATTGGAGTTTGGAGGCTAGCTGCCTTAGGGAGCTCATATTCTGGGGGTACTAAGATGGGGATATTTGGGCCAATGGGCTGGATAATCCTGAAAGGGTGCAGGGGGCGGGGGTATTAGTAAATTTGCCTGGGTCTCAACTATTTACATAAAAACCTGACTTTCCAGGTTCTACCAATTCCCCACTCATGAGCTTCAGTTTCCTATCAGGCCCTAACCTTTATAGATATGGAATCAAATGGCCTGACACCACAGGCAGGTTGTGATGGTTTCCTTTCTAGCTATGAAGGAGTCAGTGTGGCCCCAGAAGAACTCAGTTTTACAACCCCAGTAAGCACAGTGGTATTTTCCCAGCTCTTGGCAGTTTGGAAGTGGGACATGGGCAGGGCAGGCTTAGTATTGAGTAGATTAGAGCCCCCTTTTTCCAATAGTGGACCCATAGCCCCAGGAGAGCACTGCTTTGTGGCCTCTTCTTCCAGTTGCCTTTGGATGTAATATTTTATAGAAATTCACCTGGGATGTGGATTGGATCTCAGTGGATAATATAGCTATAAGCTTCCTGGTTTCAGTCTTTATTAATTCCCACAGCCAGGGTCTTGGCTTATGGGGGTTATGGGCCTTTTCCACTGGGAGACAAAGAAGACAAAATAGGACAACAGTCACCAGGTCTGTGTCAGTCTTATCTTAAGTAGGTCAGAGGCCCTGGTGATGAACCATCTATTATTGTCTTTGGCAGCTTCCTTTAGTGGGGTTCAGTGGATCTATGGGGTGACACCAGTGACCTTCACTGCTGGAGTGGTGGTAGGGACCACAGGGTTTGGGTCTTTCCGTGTGAGATCCAGGCTCTTGGTTGGCATCATCTTTACCCACCAAAGGTTGCCAGGCTGGAAGCTGTGGGCAAGCTCAGACTTGGGCAAGGGTGTGGTCTCATGAACCATCTGAGGAATCCAGGCTTATTGCAGGGCCTATGAAGACTTGAGTGGGGGATGGTTAGCAATTTCTGCCTTATGAACATCTCTGAGCTTAGGGAGGAGGGAGGATGCCTACCAAACATAATTTTAAATGGTAAGACATTCCTGTTTGGGGTACATCTGACCCTGAGGAGGGCAAAAGTAGGAGGTTGGTCCAATTTACAGGCATTTCAAGGACATTTTAGTAAAGTTCCCTTCAGGGTTCTATTCATCCTTTCTGTTGTCCTGAGTTGTGTGGCATATAGGCACAAAATATAGCTTCCAATCACAATTTAGTAGCCTTGACAGATTTTGGGAAACTTTGGCCTTCTAGGCTAGGCCATTGTCATACCACAGGGAGCGAGGCAGGCAAAACCTAGGAATCGAGTCTTGAAGAAGTTTCTTGGTGACCACTGATGCTGTCTCTATTCATGTAGGCTAAGCTTCTACTCATTCAGAGAATAGCTATGAAAACAAACAAATGCTTATACCCAATAGTGATGGGTTTGATGTTCTCCAGGAGTGCTTCCTCAGGCACAGATCCTTCTGGGGCTTTTCTTCCTCCTTTGGGGTTCACTTTTGTACAAGTGGTACGTCTGAACACTGTCTTTCACAAGATTGTCTAGTTGAGGTATATAATATCCCAGCCAGACTAACTCAGCAGTTTTGGGTGCCCTCAGATAGGTGGCCTGGTAGAGTTTGGTGACCATTTGTCTTCTGATAGCAGCAAGGAGTACAGGTCTCCTGGCCAAATCTGCTGTCCTGTTTCCTTGTGTCTCCAGGGAATCCCCTTTTTGGTGCCCTTTGCTATGGGTACCCCTTTTGGTAAACATATAGCCTCTAGTAGGGCCAGAATTCCTTCTTTGTTTTAGATTTTCTTTCTAGGATAGGTAATGAGTACCCTTACTTGATAGAGGGCCCCATGGACATGGGCCATGGTAAATGCACACCATGAACACAGCGATAGCTTTGCCCTTCCCCCAGTGAAGTGCCCATATTAATTCTAAAAGCCCTTTGTTCCCAAGACCTGCAGCTAAGGGACTGGGTCCACACTGTCCTATCCAAGGTGGCGACTGACACTGACAGATCTGACTCCACTCTGAACCAAACTACTCACATCCATGCATAGTGTCTCTTCTACTTCTCACAGCAGGACATCTGATAGGTCAGATCCGATGGGTTGGATTGCTTCAGTCACTCCCAGACAATCACAGAGTGGCTCTGTTAGGTTGTCATTTGGCAGTATGATGGCTGGGTTGATAGCTAAAGTTTTACAGTTAGATACAGGCCTGTTCCAGGAGAAGTTGTTGATAGTCTTATTTGGGTGTTGGATATCCCCCTCTCTGGGGTGCCTCTACCTAGTGAGAGGTGGTTAGAAATAGTTCCTGGCCCAAGGTCAGTTTGTCAACTTCTTTTGCTAGCATGTCTGTAGTGGTGAATGCCCACAAACAAACAAGCCATCCCACCTGCAGAATCAAGCCTTTTGAATAGGTAAGCCACTGACCTCTTCCAGGGACTCAGTGCCTGTACAGGGACCCCATTGGCAATCCTTGGGCTTCATTCATGTACAAATAGTAGGACTTAGAGACATCCAAGAGGGTTATGGCCAGAGTAGAGATGAGGTCTTTCTTCAAGGCCTCTAAAGCTCTTTGTTAGGAATCAGTCCATTGTACCAGCAGGGTGTCATTAGTAGTAGTATACAATGACTTGGCTGGTTCCCTGAACCTAGGTGTCCACAATATCTAACTGACCCCAGAAATTCCTGTACTTGTTTCTTTGCTTTAGGTGCAGAGATCCATAGGACTGTCAAGATTTGGCTTTGGGACATTTGTTTATCTCCTTCCAAGTTGCACCCCAAGTAGGTGACACAGGATGCACAAAGTTGGACCTTGTTGGCTAAGACTTGGTACCAAAGGGTTGCCTTTAGTGTCTCTAACAGGACCGCCTTGGCCTTCTTACACTCCCTTTGTTTCTGAAGCTTTAAAGACTTCATTCACATACCATAGCAGGGTGCTCTCAGGATACCACTGCCAAAAAAGTTGAAAGGTAAGCACTTAAGGTCTTGTCAAAGAGTTTGGGAGAGCCTTCGAACATTTGTAGCAACCTAAATGGCCCTTAAATTCTCCTTTGGGACCAGTCCATTCAAAGACAAAACTGGGTTGGTTTATAGGTGCCAATGGGAGTCAAAATAAGGCATCTTTTAAGTCTAGAACTGTATATACTTACTTCTCTGGTGGCAGGAAACTCAGGAAGTTGTAGGGGTTATGAACTACAGGGGGGATTATTTCTATACTTGTGTTACCTTTCTGAGATTCTGTACTGGTCAGTAGTCCCTAGCGCCAGGATTTAGAACCAGGAGTAGGGAAGTGTTCCAATGGGACTGACAGGAGATGAGGATCTGGCTTCCCATAACTTGTTAATGTGTTTAGCATGGCTTCCCAGCTCATAGGGTACTGTTTAACCTGTACTGGAGTAGCAGTACCCTGTAATTAGAAGACAATGGACATTCAGTGGGTGGCCAATCCTGGTGGGTTATTCTCAGCCCTGACTCCAGGGTATTTCCGTTGAAATTCTATAGGTATCTTGAACCTTGAATATCATTTTTGGGTACTTGATTTGGCTGGAGGGGAATTTCTTCATCATGGGTCAGGTCACAAGAATATGGGCTGGAGTCTGGTTAGGACATAGGGCAGTGGCTTCCTTAAATGATATGGGGCCTATAGATGCCAGATACCTGCTTTGGCAGGGTTCAGATACCCAAGAGGAGGTATGGAGTCAGGGAATGGGGGCAGAAGGGGGGGCACTGAAACAATCTGAAGAAGAATCAGGATGGCTGCCCACATGTTTATTGAAAAAAGATAGACCTTTTATACTCTATAGCTGCAATTAAATGGGAAAAGGAAGCATGTGAGCTAGGGTGTGACTTACATCAGAGATTGAGGAAGCTAGCATTGACCTTGACAGGTTAATTGGCACCAGTCATATGTTAATGGAAAGGTCACAAATTCCTCTTGCCAGAGATAAGAATGTCTCCCTTTTTAGCAATCCAGATCTTCAAGCTCCTGAGGGAATGGGGACTTGTTCATATGTCTGACTTTGGGAAAAGAACTTTCTGGGGAGATCAGACACTCCATTATAGAATATTGCAGTTCCTTGTATGACTTAATTTATCCAAATAGCTTTAAAGAGTGCAAAGACAAGCTTGACAAGTATTACTATGAACTTGAGTAGACCTTAAGAATTTATAAATCTTGATTATCAAAGATACCTTATTTATTCAAGTGTATGTTACTTATCTAAACTTTCTAGCATCTTGGTGTTAACTTGTATGGGAGTAGACAGAGTTATTAAGCTACATGTTTCCACAGTGGTGGAGATTTTTTTTTTCCAAAGAATTATTTAGTTTAAAGATGCTGCCATTTTTTACATTTTCTTCCTTCACCAAAGCTCACACAAAATTTCCCAAAGTGAAAGGCATAAGTGAAAAGGTCTTATTAATAAAAAACCCAGAGCTAGGTATTGGCGTAAATTCTGAAAGATCAGAGAGACAGAACAAACCACAGCCATCCTCACCTGGCAACTCCTCAGCTGGTCCTGTTTCCTCAGACTGAAAGCTTCTGAGTACTTACCTGAAAGGGTCTTAGCTGAACTGCTGCTTAGTTCCTGTCTCCTCACGTCTTAAGTACTGTTCCTTACCCAGCCACAGCACTTCCTGGACTTAAAGGAATGTGAGCTTTCCAAGCAAAGGCATGAGAGCTCAAATACTGGCATTAAAGGCATGTACCACCACTACCTGACTCTGTTCCCAGTGTGGCCTTGAACTCACAGAGATCCATGCAGATCTCTGCCTCTCAAGTGATTAAAGGTGTGTGCCACCACTGTCTGGCCTCTTTGTCTAGTCTAGTGGCTAGCTCTGCCCTTTGATCCTCAGATAAGTTTATTAGGATACACAATATATTGTAATACATAATACAATACCACAAGGCAGTTTAACACATGGAGAATCATTAAAAATGAAGTAAAAAGGTGCTGGAGAATTGTGATCTGCAATGTCAAAATACTGGAACTTTGTCAAGCAGCAATGGTCTTCATGAGGTCCACACCACATAGGTTTTAAAATAAATCTCTCCCAATGAGGGAATAGGAAAGGTCTGGTGTGACTAGGAAACAGTTGGTCTTAGTACCTTGTCCCAAGTCCACTGTCTAAGAGGTTAAGGGGGGGAGGAGGAAGCAGTCTATTTAATCTATTGCCCCTGGAACAGCTGTTCATTGAGAATTCACTGGTCCCAGCTCAATGTCAGGACTTAGTGGGCTGCTCCCAGCTGGGAATCTTCCAAACTCTGCATCTCCATGCCTTATGTTAAAACACTCTTCAGATCTCCAACTCCATTCAGCTCTGTTGACTGCAACACACTTCTTTCTCTTGGGCTAGTTCCACTCCCTGTTAGTAGTTCTCTTTGGCAGGTATCCCACAGCTCTAGCCCCTCCAGCATCTTGGGGTCTCCAAGACAATCAAGGCTTCATCTTCACAGCTTCACAAAATTGGCTCTGAGGCCTCCATTCAGGGACACCCCTGACACATGCCTGGCCACAGCAGATTTCCTTATATGTGGAGGCAAATTCCATAACCTCTTTCTTCTATCCTTATCTCTAAAGCCAAAACATGTAGCCAAAGCTGCCAAGTTCTACTGCTTGCTGGGGCTGGAACATGGCCCTCTCATTCAATTATATCTTCACCAGCTTTCTGTTTTAGATTGTTACCTTTACTGCATAAGCTTGGCTGTCCTTGAACTTACTCTGTAGACCAGGCTGCCCTCAAACTCAGAGATCCAACAGCCTCTTCCTTCCATGTGTTGGGATTAAAGTAAAGTTGTGCATCACCACACTCAGCTCTAAGCTTTTCTTTAATTCCTTTTCACAAATTGGAAACTTAGCTGGGTGGGATCTTGCCCTGAGGTCACCACTCCCTTTATTCAATTTCTTAGTCCATTTATCTCCCTGAACACAGGATTTAGCTCAATTCCTCTTCCTGGTGCCCTTTTCTCAATCTATACATTTTGTATTTTTATTTGCTCAACTTGCTCCTTTTCATTATAAATCTTCATCAGAGTTAACACTAAGAAACACACAGCAGAGTCTATACTAGGCTGTTTTGAGATTTCCTCTGCCAAAGGAATTAATTCAAACCTTTTCACTTTAGCCTTAGGCAGATTCTTTGGACAAGAGCAAAAAGCAGCCACTTTCTTCACCAAAATATCCAAAGAATGATCTCTAGGTGACACACTACAATTCTTCTCCTCTGAATCCTCTTGACCCTCCCACCCCCTCAGCCTTGTTCAAATAACTCAGCACCACTGTCTTCCATGCTTCTACTAATACGGCCACTTAAGCAGCACTTAAAGCATCCCACTGCTTTCCTAATCCAAACTTCCAAAGTCCCTATTCCTCCAAATAAAAACACGGTCAGCCCTATCATAGCATTACCCTAGTCCATGGTACCAACTTCTGTCTTGGTCAGCGTTTCTATTACTATGAAGAGACACTTTGACCATGGCAACTCTTCTAAAGGAAAACATTTAATTGAGGTGAGTCCCTTACAGTTCAGAGGTTCAATCCATTATCATCATGACAGGGAACATGGTGGTGCCCAAGAAGACATGGTACTGGCTAGATTTTGATAAGAAGGCAACAGGAAATGGACTGTGACAAGGGGAGTAGGTTGAGCATAGGAGAACTCAAAGCCCACCCCCACAGTGACACACTTCCTCCAACAAGGCCACACCTACTCCAACAAGGCCACACCTACTCCAACAAGGCCACACCTACTCCAACAAGGCCACACCTCTTAATAGCGCCACTCCTTTTGCAGGGCATTTTCTTTCACACCACCACATCTTTCCTCCCCAACTTGTATTTTGGTCATGGAGATTCACTGGAGCAACAGAAGCCCTAACTATGACATAACTCCTACTTTTAATGTTGCTCTGGTCTCCTGGAGGCTCAGTGGAATGGAGCCCTGGACCCATCAGTCATTACCCAAATAAAGAATGAGGCATCCTTCTTCCCTCTTCGAATTTTGACATTCATTCTTCCAGCATCCTTTTTGCTTACAACAAGCATATTGGCTCTTTTTTTCAGGTGTTCTCCCTCTGGGTCTTCCTGAGGACTTCCACTACTGTTTGAGTCAATCTTTTGCTTTGCTTTTCTTCTGCATAGTCACAGATATTTTAAACTCTTTAAGAAATTTCTAGTAACCAGGATCTATTCATACCTCAAACTCTTCTAACTTCTGAAGTTTCTTTCTAACATCTGGGACCAGCTGCATAAGAAAAGCAATATTGGTTGCTCACTGATTATTGGCATGTCTGGGTCTGTGGGAGTCAACAACTGGTAGGCCTCATACAGACACTCCAGGAATGCAGTGGGAAACTTGGGGGGCTCTAGTATAACCTCACTCACCTTAGACAGATCCGTGGGTTTCCTAGCAGCTGTCTTTAATCTTCCTAAAAGGGCATAGTGAAATAGTGAAATTGTCCATATCCTCCTTACCTTTGTTAGCTTGGGAATCCAAACTGTCAGGTCAGGCAGAGGGGAAAATTGTCTCCATTGGAGCCTTACCATCCAGTATCAACCCACCACCCAGCCAGAAGGCAGCTTTCCTGCATTCAAGCCTGATCCTTTTCCAGTCCTCAGCCATGAAATGCGTGGGGGGGGGGGGGGCAGGCACTGTTGGCAGTCTTCCCAGGTCATCTGGTGGATGTAAAAGACTCTCTTGGGGAAACTAATGAGAGCCTGAGGATTTTCAGAGAATGGTGGGTTCCAAGATTTCCAATTATACAGATCATTGGTTGAAAAGCAGGCATAAACCATAAAAGGGTAAAGGGGAACCTTCAGGTATTGTGTGCACTAGAAGCACCTCTCTTAGAAGGAGGATGGGTTCTGCCTCTGCCCTAGGGAAATTTTCTTCTGAAGCCCCCACAGCCAGAACCACTCCATAGGGGTGGAGGGGAGAAGGGGCCTGAGGTAGAAAAGGCTACCTCTTCCTCACCAAGCATGGCCAGCAGAAACTATTTCCCTCTCCCTGGCTGTGGCCAGGAGCCACACTGTGGCATACAGAAGGGGAAAGTCAACTTCCTGGTAACCTGGTCAAACCAAGACGGGAAGTACCCAATAGGAAGGCATAGGTCTTAAACCAGGAGCATAGGTCTTCTACCGCAGCAAGTCACTGGTCAATATGGGGAAACTGGTTGAAGTGTCTGGGCTCTCTAACCACCACATTTCAAAAACCCTGAACCATCTTGGGGTCCAGAGATCCTTCACTGGCCACTTGACTCCAAAGATGGGCCAATCAACTTCATAGAAGGTCTGAAATTTTCCCCAAATAAACATTATATCCTTCCTTTTTCACAAAATTCTTCTTGAAACTTTTTTAAACATGCATTTCAACAGTGCCTTGGGAATGCACACTTCCCTCACATTTTGTATTTGTTTCCCCAACCAACTGCCAGAAACATACAGAGATACACACAAATAGGCAAGCAGCAAAGTCAACCAGGGGTGGGCACCACACAGACTTAAACCATAGGTACAGTGATGTCTCACATGCATCATAAACACTGATAATAGAGCCATGCCTAGTCTTCAATTAGTGTACAATTCAGAGGGCACTGTACACAGCCTTCTCTCTGGGGATGACAGATTTAGATGACTTTTTATAATTTCTCATTTTAGAGTAGAAGCATTGGGAACCTCTTGGGATGTAGGGCTAGAGTTGATAGAAGTTCATGGGGTCCTGGAATGTCTCAGGGTGCATACTCCCTAGAGTCTGTCTATTTTCCACACTATTGTCCCAGAGGGGATCCAAGACCCCAGTGTTCTAGAGTCTCAATTGCTGTGGATATCGCTCTGTGTAAATAAAGTTCTGATTAGCCAGTGGCCAGGCAGGAAGTATAGGCGGGACAAGACAGAAGAGAATTCTGGGAAGTAGAAGGCTGGAGAGAGACACTGCCAGCCGCTGCCATGAGAAGCAACATGTAAAGACACTGGTAAGCCACAAGCCATGTAGCAAAGTATAGACTAACAGAAATGGGTTAATTTAAGATAGAAGAAGTAGATAACAAGAAGCCTGCCATGGCCATACAGTTTCTAAACAATGCAAGTTTCTGTGTGCTTTCTTGGTTGGGTCTGAGTGACTGTGGGACTGGCGGGTAACAGAGATTTGTCCTGACTGGGCCAGGCAGGGAAACTCTAACTACACTCAATCTCTGGGGATTTTGCTGGGGCCTCCAGATTATTGTGAGGTAAGCTCACCAGGGACAATCATGCAGACACTTTTAAAGCAAAAAGGAAAGTCTTCATTACTGGTTGGTAGTTGCATGGGGAACTTGTGCAAATCATGCAGCCCAAAGCGGTACATCTTTTTGTTTTGTATGCATAAAACAATATAGCCTGATTGGCACATGTCAGTCAGCAAGAAGCACAACTATAGAGGTTAGAACATTTAGCATATTTAGGGATATTTTCCTCAAGGACTTTCCTGGAACTATGACTATGATCATTGTTCTCAGTTTTACAGATGTTGGGGCCTATGTTCAGGGCTTTAAGGTCATATGGTGTCTTTAGCATGACTCTAGTCATGCTAAGATCTGGGGGCCTGGTACAAGGTCACCTCTCTTCTCCCCATTGATTAGGAAGCAGAATTTTCCATTTTTTTCTAGATGGATCATGGTTGTTTGATATGTGATTGATAGCACTAAAACTTCGAGACATTTCTTATCCCTGGTCACCAAAGCCTTTCAGGTACAAGTAAATAAGGATAGGGAAGGGTTAATCCTTTACTTTGGGTATGTTGATACAAGGATTTAGTGGGCTAGTATGAAAAGCTGAAACCTCTCAAGGGTTATCTATATGTATGATGTTTATCCTTCCTTTTAGAAATAAACACTTTTATATCAAGTTGTCTTAAGGAAGGAAGCAATGTAGTTCATCATAAGTTTCCATCTGATCAAGTTTTATAATGAGATTTTGGTCATGGAGTTTGTATTTCTATGTATGTTAATATACAAATACAGAATTACAAATAAATATTGGAATAAAGATGACAGATGATAGATACATAGAAGATAGACAGATGATAGATAGATAGGTAGATAGATAGATAGATAGATAGATAGATAGATAGGAGATAGATGATAGATAGATATTAGATAGAAGTGAAAGGGAGATGAATTATTTCTAGTCATATTTATTCATTCTGCATCCCAATGCACTTAATAGAAGCCAGTCTTTGCTTTCTGAGCAATTATACATTCAGACACAAACTACTGTAGTGGATGCCAGAAGGATATTGCATCCCACCTGAATGCAGATAAGTCTGTAGTCCTCAGAGGACATCCAGACACTGCTGAGTCCTTGGGTGCAGCGTTTTGAACCAAAGATCTGAGTTTGTTGAGTTTCTCAGAGGCCATGGCTGCTGAAGGCCAAAATATCATTAAACAGTCCCTACCAATAGTTTTTAAAGGCAGGATTCTTTGGCCCCAGCCCAGGGGTACACTGTGATTCTACATGTTTATTGACATAAGCCAGGTATCTGTGCTGGAACCTACCCTAACTTTCTCAGATCTCCTAGCCAGTCTCCACAAGCTGGAAGCAAAACAGCTCAGTTTCAAGGCAAAAAGCTGCACCTAGTGATGAAAACCCAGGGCTTCCTCAAAGCAGGCTGGTATGTGGCTTTCCTCCAGCCCCTGAAGAAAAGGGAAAGAAGAAGTGACAAATTCTGAGCCAGCTTAAGAATCTGGCCAGTGGCTAGCAAACTAGCAAAGAGAACATGTTTTAGAGGAAGGGGGATTTATTCATGGACACCTGTCAGGGGCTGTCATTCCTTTGGCTGAAGTATAGTCTGCATTTTACCATGACATAAATCAGCTCCTCCTGCACTTAATAACTCTTCTTTATGGGTTTCTTCCCACTCATACATAAACCTCATTCCATATGGATATTCTGCAAAAAGCCTCCTTGATTTGCAGCACTGTTCATTGGTAGAAGTACATGCCAGTCCCATATTACAAAAGCGCTTTACTACAGTCATCCCCTTATGGGAGAACCCTCCCTTCCTTAGGGTAAGGTCAGCCTTGAAGAAGGGTTCCTTCTAAAATGTTCTCATTGTGTGCACAGGAAGTGCTTATCTGCCAAAGGTGGAGAATACTGTAGAGAACAGGCTATTTCTTTCCAAAGACACAGGGATGAATTTCAGGTTCAGCTCAAGTATGATAGGGCTGGAAGCCACATGCTTCTTACTGGGGGCTGGGTGGGGGACAAGATGTCAGTTGTAGGCACTATGTGCCTGGCCAATTTTATTGACAGATGTTTGAGGTTACAGACTATAGTAAGATGGGCCAGCTAACTGTTGCCAGAGCCTAAGGAAGATCTGGAACACTCTACTTACTTGGAGCATCAAGCTATAAGACTCGGGTTTTCAAGCTTTCCACAGAATCACACTTCTTGACACTCTGACTTATGCTACCCTTTTTGGCTGGATTGGTTTTGGACCCCAGATTCTGTTCTTCTATAATGTGACAGGGTAATGAACTTCACTTTTTAGTTATACATTATAGTATTCAGAGTTTTGTACATTCTCAGAAAGGCCTCCATAAATATTCAAATTCTAATTTTAAAAATGTAGTTGGAAAGGATGTTAGCAGGCATCATGTCCAACATCCTACCCAAGGAAGTAAACACCCCCACATCCACCCTCACAGACAGACACTTGGGCCATCCCATTTCCCCTAGAATAAGGAATATAAAGGGATACAGCTCTATTTCAAACACAACTCTTAAACTTTAACATATATTATAATTAACTCCTTCTAAACATATTTTTAAATTGTGTTATGAAGATCTTGCAAAACTCCATGGGAATTTATCTTTGGGGAGGGAATATATTAATAAAACATTTAATGATATGTAAGATGTGCCTTATCATACAACAGGAACCACAATTACAAGAAACCAAGTAAGTAAAAATATAAGACAATATCTGTAACTATCTCAAACAAGAGTACTGAAAATCAAAATTTATGTTCATTAAAATCCAGAAGATGACAAGTGTTATCCAGAATGTATAGACATTAGATTCTTTGTGTATGGTACCTAAAGTGGTTCAGAATTGGGGGCAAAGATCGGTAGGAGCTCAAGTAGTTAACAATTACCACAGGTTCAATAATTCCATATAGGATAGAGAACACCGTCCAAGCAACACTGTTCACAACCAGGCAAAACTATATCTATCTAGATCTAGATCTAGATATCCTGTATATTTCATCTAGATAACTAAATGAAGTATTGGTACATGCTACTTGACTAGACCTCAAACATATTGTGCAAAGTGAAAGACATCAAACATAAAAACCTATTCACTAAGCAATTCCAATTATATAATATATCCATAATAGACATGTTGTCATTTGTTTCTAAACCTTTGGTGGGCCCACCACCCAGCTCCCAAATAAGTCACACATGAAGGCTTATTCATACTTATAAATGTCTGGCCTTAACTTGGCTTGTTTTTGTTGCCAGCTTTACTTAATTTGTCCTGTCTAGCTTTTGCCTCTGGGCTTTTACATTTCTCTATTTTTGTACCTTTCTTTCTTACTCCATTGCTGGTTGTGTGGCTGAGTGGCTAGCCCCTGATGTCTTCCTCCTTCTCTGGCTACTTCTTTCTTCCTTCCAAACTTATCCTTCCATTTATACTCTCCCTTGCAGCCCCACCTATTCCTTCTCCTGCCTTGCTATTAAGCACTCAGTTCTTTATTAGACCATCAGGTGTTTTAGACCAGCAAAGGTATCACAGCTTCATAAAGTTAAACAAATGCAACATAAACAAAAGTAACACCTTAAAATAACACTCTGAAACACAGATAAATCTGTAGGGACAGAGAGCAAACTGATGGTTTCCAGAGTTTGAAGTGAATAGAGAATGTGAAGTGATTGGTGGATAGACAAAAGTTTCCTTTTGGAGTACAATTAGTGGTTGAACAAGACTGTGAGTGTAAAAACTATGACTGAATGTTTATTTTAAAATGCTAACTGTAGGCTTTGTGAATTTTACCTGAATAAAAACATTTTTTCCAGAAAAAGATTTATGTGTTTGTGTCATCTCTGAGGCTCATCATCCATGTGTATCAGAGCACATTGCTCCATTTTTTTCTGAGATTTTTTTTTTCAAATCTACACAAAACCCAAGTCACAATGATCTGTCTAAAAAGATCTTCTATCCTCTCTTACACACAAAGCCATCAACTGACTCTGTATTGGTTAGTTTTTGTCAACTTGACACAGACCCAGAGGGGATCTCAACTGAGAAACCATCTCCATTGAATGGCCTATAAGCAAGACTATAGGGCATATTTTTTTCATTCTTGACTTACATGGACACAGCCCACTGTGGGCATTGCCACCCCTGGGCAGATGATCCTAGGATATATGTGAAAAGCAGCTGAGCATGAACCTGAGAGCAAGCCACTAAACAGCATTCCTCTATGGCCTCTGTCATTCCTGTCACCAGGCTCCTGCTTGAGTCCCTGTCCTGACTTCCCTCAGTGATGGAGTGTGACCTGGGAGTTGCTTTTGGTCATGGTGTTTATCACAGAAATAGAACACAAGCTAAGGAAGACACCAAACATAATATCACATAAATGGTCTTTCCCTTACTTTTTTATTTGAAGACAGAGTCTCCAGTATTCCAGGTTGACCTCAAACTTGCTATTTATCTTAGTATGACCTTGAACTTTTGATCATCATGCTTCTACCTCCCAAGTACTGGGATTACAGGTTCATGTGACTGCATTCAGTTTGTGTGGTATTATGGATCAAATCTAGGACTTTGCACATGCTAAACAATTACTCTACCAGCTGAGCTATATCTACAGCTTCCTCCCACCCTTGTAAATATAGCTTTATAGAAGCACAGATATACCCATTCCCATACACATATAATTTCCCTAGAAGTAGAGTCTCTCACAAGAGCTTTCTGGATTTTTATTAGGCTGGATAGTCAGGAAACCCAACTGATGCTCCTGACTTCTCCCCCACCTGTATCCCTCATGCAGAAATTTAAGACCCAGGCCCACAGACCAATCCAGGGTTTTCACATGGGCACTGGAAATCCAAATTCATATCCTTTTGGGCCACAGGTACTCCTATCCACTGAGCCATCTCCCCAGCCCAAGTGCTTTCTTCTTACAACAACAGAATTGCTTTGTTCAAACTCTAGCCCCTTAAGTATTTAATGTGTGGTCACATATTAAAATTCATCAGCATCTGATACAGAATGACCTAATGAGAATCTTTTCATTGAAACGATAGACAAGAAAATGATGAAGCCATACAGAAAGTGAGATTGAAGCCCCAAGGAAAAGAAACAAATTGAGGACCAGTTGTTTGAACATTTGCCAACAGTAAATAATTCTGAAAAGCAAGAATTTAGAAAACATCTCCAGAAATTAAATTACTGCCATAAAAGTAACCTAGATAATCGAGTTACAAATCTTATAACCCCCTAATCATTGTGAATGTGAATGGCCAAACACCCAAATGGAGTTTTAAAAAGAGATTGAAAGAGCAAGTATCACTTACAAATAATAGCTCCCACCTTTAATGTGCTTAATCTTCCTTTTTTTTTTTTTCAAGCAGAGAAGGATCTTTCTGGAAAAGCACCCTCCCCACCCCTTTGCTGACAACACAGCTATTGAAAGTTCAGAGATGCCCACAGTTTAATATCAGGCTGTTTTTATTCTTTTAAATTGAAATGAAATTAATTTGGAAGCCATACTTTATTTTTGTACCTCTGTTTTACTAAAATACAGTGCAACCTGTCCTATACAGCTGTAGATTTACAACGACATCTAGAATGGTACCCACTTGGTTATGAGTATTATTTCTGAGTAATAAGATTTGGGGGTGATTTCTTATTGTTATTTTTGTTTTCATATATTGTTTAAAAACTTGTTTTAGTTGAGATTCAAGGAAAACATGATGAGATTCTGTCTTTAGGGTGATAGTATCCAAGTAATGGCTACTCCTTCCTTTGTATATTTTTGAATGTCTCTTAAACAAAACTTTAAATAATATTTTTATTGATTTTCTGGTAGTGTTTTTTATTATTAAATTGCCCACAGTACCTAGCATAAGCAAGGCACATAATCCATGTTCATTAAAAATCGTATTGATTTTTGTTTTCTAAAATGTCCCAGGGAGTGTTCACACTCTACAACAGTAAGAGTTTAAAATATTGTTGACATCAAGTTACTTATAATTTGTTCTCTAACCTATTAATTGCAATAGAAATACAACTAGTTCTTTTTATAATAACAACAAAAGAAAAGGCAATGTGAGTAGTTTAAAGATGCCCTAAGCCTTGCATGCTTAAGACAAAGAATTGTATCTAAATGTACTCTACTCATTTTCTAGTGCTTAGGGCAGCAGCCCCAAACACACTTCCCAAATTTTTAAGACCTCTCATTGAACATAGCCCTGGCACCTTTTCTCTGTTATATTTTATTTATTTATAGGGGATATGCTGTAGCTCACACACATGTGGAGGTCAAAGGATAACATCTGAGAGTTGGCTCTTTCCTTCTACCATGTAGGGATTGAACTCAAGTGGTAAACCTTGGCATCCAGTGTCTTTACTCACTAAACCCCTCCTTAAGTTGCATTTTTTTTTCTAGTGAAACATCTTGTGCTTCATGGAACTTACCATTCTTCTTTCTACAAATGACCTAGTTCAACACAGCAAGGCAGGCCTGGTGCTTCAGGAAAAAGAGAGAGCAGGAGACATGTGAGTGTAACAGTAGATAGTCTTCAAGGGTTATCCCAACTTGCAATTGATTATGACTATACTCTTCCCATAGGAAGATGCCGACTGACTGAACTCATTAATAACAATATACGAGATGTATAATTAAGTGTTTGAATGAATGTGCTATTTGTTCACTCAACAGTACAGACAATTGAGTGGGCTGGAATAACTGGGAGATAAAGCCTGGAGAAGGTGAAGACATTCATGGCAATATTTACTTATATGATGGGGTAAAGAAGGCAATAGCAGAGAGAGAGAGAGAGAGAGAGAGAGAGAGAGAGAGAGAGAGAGAGAGAGAGAGAGCGCTATTCTGTTAACAATGTGAAGGTTAGAGTTAAACATACACTTGTCTATCTCTGAATCCATGGATCTAAGATCGAAGGGAACCACCTCATAGATGGCGAAAGCAGGAAAAAATGTGATAAATGGGGTAAAGTAAGAGAAAGTTGTGGTTTGACATATAGAGTCATTGTGGTACCATGATCTGAAAAGGTTAGCATTAGGAAGTAAGTACCAACTGATAAAGACACATTCACAGTCAGACACAGATAGCTTTATGCACGGGATGCTTGTTTTTCCTTTCTTTTCACTCTAGGGACTCTTCCCATCTCAAGCATTTTGTTTTAGTCCTCTCCCATTTTCTACTCTACAAAGATAAAGCATGTCTGACCCAGGTAAAGAGATTCTGGGGAGCAGAAAGAAAAGGTCATATCAAAATAGAAGGGAGAAGAATCAGCTCTTCTCCACTCTACAGAGGAGTTATAGCTCAAAGCTTCCAAGAATTGACTAGGAATCACCAGACAGAGCCACATGAAGACACAGCCATTGGTGCTGAAGTTCAGCTGCTATGCTGGGCTCCAGGCTGGTCTATATACCTATCTACTATAGGAGCTCCTCTTCAATGTCTCAGAGAACTAAATGCAAAAAACCAGTGTGGCCCACAGGGACCATGACTTCTTCCATCATTCCTGTCCCTGTGCTTGCTTCTGAGCTTGTGTGCTTTGAGGGCCCCACAGTGCTCCTCTCTGATTGCTTAGGGCAGTTTCTCCTTCAAAGAATCTATTGATTCTAACACAGCCTCTTCCCTTCCTGTTTCCCTTGTCCATGTATGTCCCCTGGCCATAGGTCTGGCTGGGGTCCTCTGACCATTCTCTCTGCCTTCACTGTGCCATATTCACTATTTGATACTGTAGCTGGGGCTGACTTTAGTGCCACCAGCCAGATCACAACAAGACTCAGTTCTGCAAAATTACATGAGTTCCCATTACCTGCATCAAGAAGGCTAAATTTCTTAGTCAACTGTCCTCTAAACTACAACTCTATCCACAGTTTGAAAGCTTACTCCCCCTTGTTTTCCCTAGTAAACACTAATGTACCACTTCATTGATTCCCTTAGATTTTTCTATAGTGGCACTTCTGCTATCATGCTTCCTCTGTTGCTCTTCTTTCTCTTTCATACCTAGATAGTTTGTGTTCCAGGGCTCAATTCAACAATCTCATCATTTTGTTAGAAACATTCTGGATCACTCCAGGTAGAATGGGCTAGAATGCAGCAAACCATAGAACACTTAAATGAAGGAACCAATGTTCCACCCCATCAATGAGTGAAGAGATAAAAGATAGAATTGTCAGTTATCTTTGTGGGACTCCTCTGTCTTCCACAAAGGCATTTCTTCTTGCCCAGGCTGTGCTTCCTCAGAGTCTGCCTATTCTAATCAATACAAAGCATCTACTGAAGTTATTAATGATGTACCATTTAAATATGGAATTGGACTGGTTCTCTTGTGGGCACTTCAGCATGGGGCATCTATAAATAGCTATAGGTTTAACTTCATCATTGTGCCCCAAGGCTTCATTTTGACAACCAAGATATGAGGACTCACTAGCAGGTACAAAGTTAGACCAGATCTGAATAAAATACTTAGAAGGGTCCTCTAAAATTAAAACAACCAATGCACATGGCAGGTGCTTTGAGTGTCCACAGAGGGCAGATGCTGGTGACCTGTTCAGAGTGAAGGGGGATTTGTGAATTCCTAGGAATCCCGTTCCTCACTACCCAACTTTGAGGGGCCCTTGTCTTAGACTCTCCCTCATTCAAGTCCCCACACCTACAGACTATTCCTGTGTAGAGATATAGATTCTGAAGTAGCACCAGTCTTCAAATGCCATTACAAATTTTCTCTGTGAAAATTATCAATCTTGAATGGCTGGAAAACTTACCATGCTCAGGAAAAACAATATAATTAAAGTGCTGGATTAGAGGATGGAGAACATGAGCATATCTAGAGGACTCCTCAACATGTCACTTTGTGAACATTTGAAATGGATGGAAAAGATGGCCCAGGAAATGAAAGAACAGAGAATGAATGGACAAAGAGGGATAAGATAAGAGATTCTATGGACACAGATAGTGTCTTATGATTGTAAAATAGTTTTCCAGCTTACAAAATAAATTCCAATGTATTGCTCCTTTTGATCCCTACAGTGTCCCTCTGAATTACAAAGGACAACTCTTGTTTTTCTTCACTTCATGGATGGGGAAGCTGAGTCTTTCTGAGGTCTTCTGCTTATTCAGAATCAAATAGCTAGTCAAGGAGTAATCTAGCATCTCAAACTAGTCTTCTGACCTCTGGTTGAACGATTTTAGAACCACACTGCACTTAGTCTCAGATGTCATTTTAGTAGCAAGCCTCTATAAACCTGTTGTATATCCTTATAAACACAGCAGACAACTGCCTTTTTATAATGGTTGTCATAATGGAAACCCTAGGCACCTAAAGGCCTGGGAATCTATGTCCTTGATTTCTCTCAGATATGTCAATTACCAAGCTCTCAAATATATTTAAGAAATGACCCAGTTTTACTAACGTGTTAACTACGTTTTCTCAGTGTACGCACATGACAGTAAGCACCCCATGCCAAATCCAGGCCCAAATGATGGTGAAAGTGGTTGCTAAGAACTCCAGCCTGCTGCTTCTACATCCATGTCAAACTATTCAAAATGATAATCCAGCGTGTGGCAGTAACTCAGAGAGAGCAAGGCCATCACTCACATAGGGGTGGGCACAGCCTCCAGGGCTCTTATGTCTTCTGCCAGAGACAGCATTTCTTCTCCAGCCCTCACTCATCCTCTGCACAATTTATTTCTCTTCCATGCCCTTCATATATAGCAGCGCCACTCACTTCACCCAGAGTCAATCACCAGATGCCAAGAGTTAGGAATTGTTAACTTGGGGGAGATTTAAAGAGAGACTTGGCTTCAAGGTGGAGAGGGATTGGGGCAGGAATGATGAGGGTAGCACTAATTTGCAGATAGGATTGTGGTTGAACTGAGACAGGACCCAGGTAGGCTCCAGGGAAAGGTGGGCAGAGTTGGAAACGGGAAAGACAGAAAAACAGCCCACAATGTACTCTCCTAGTTGTACGATGCAGCTGTCTGCTCTTTGCCTTGTACTTCTACAAGTTTAAACTCAAGTCCCATTGTTTAAGAGTAGAAACTGCTTAGCTCCACCCCTATGGAGTCCAAAGACAAGGAGTCCCGGGATGGCTCCTAATAAGATAAAGCAAAGATGACAAAGATTGGAACTTAGTAACTCGACTAATAATATCCTTTCCCTCACCTGAATTTAAAATTGTGAGACAGGCCTTGGAGCTCATCAGGTGAAGACCTGGCAGAACAATGTCACAGCTCCTGGCAAATGTGAGATTAGAGACTACATGCCAAGATTTATATCCTTTCTCCATTTATGTCTATTGTAATTATTTTTTGTTTTTATTCTTTGGAAGTATTAAAGGTATACATGATAAACTTTAGTTGTTTCTATTTCCTATCTCTTCTCCCTCTCCCACTGAAGCTCTTATTTCCAACAAGAGGCCCTCTTCCTCTCTCTCTCTCTCTCTCTCTCTCTCTCTCTCTCTCTCTCTCTCTCTCTGTGTGTGTGTGTGTGTGTGTGTGTCTGTGTGTGTGTGCGCACACACACACACACATGTGCACACATCCTACTGAGTTTAATTAGAATTAATTGCAGAAGCGTGGGTGGGAGGTTATTTACTGGAGCATGGGTATCTTATGCAATATATATATATATATTTAATGTATATAAACGTGTGAGTGTGTTTGTATCACATGATGTCTAGTGCCCATGGAGGTCAGAAGAATAGGTCAGATCCCCTGGGACTGGAGTTAGGGATGGTTGTGGATGGTTGTGAGCCATCATTTCTGTGCTGGGAACCAAACCTGGATCCTCTGTAAGAACAGCAAGTGTTTTTTAACTGATGCATCATCTCTCTGGCTCCCATCTTGCATATATGTTAAGCAAGTGAGTTCAGTAACTTAATATTACTCTGTTCTTTTCTTTATATTTTATTTTATTCAAATAACATGTTTTATTTATTTTGCATATCTACTGAAGTAGTTTCCCCTCCCTGTTTTCCTCCTGGTGTCATTCCCCACCCTGATTTCCATCTGTTCCATCACCCCCATTCTATTCCTCCTCAGTCTCCACTCAGAAAGGGGCAGGCCTCCCTTGGGCTTAAGCAAAGTATGGCACATCAAGTTGAGGCCAGACTTCGCATTAAGGCTGGGCAAGGTAATCCAGCATGGGGTTCAGGTTCCCAAAAGCCAAATAAGAGCCAGGAACAGGTCCTGATCTCATTGCTAGGAGCCTCACAAAGAGACCAAGCTTCATAACTGTCACACACATGCAGAGGGCCTAGGCTGGTCCCATGGAGGCTCCCTAATGGTTCTTAATGGCATTATATACTCAGACACAGAAAGCTCTGGATATCAGGCTCAATGTCTTAGTCACATGTTGTGATAAAATATCATGACTTGTGTGTTTAATCAGGCTTATGGTTTCATGGAGTTAAGAGTTCAAGATGATAGAGAAAAGGAATCGCAGTAGAGACAGCCGAGAGCTGATATCTTGATCTTTAAGCAGGAGGCAAAGTGAGCACCCTGGGAATGGCACCAGTCTTTTGATAACTCAAAGCCCACCTACAGTGGCACACATTCTCCAGCAAGGCCACCCAATCATTTCCAAACAGTTCCACCCCTGGGGACTGAGTATTCAAACATATGGGCCTATGGAGCGATTCTTATTCAAACCACACTTACACATGTGCCCCAAGATCAAACACCGAAGCAGCTGCTTCTGTAGGCAAAAAAGGTAAGAGTAGGTATAAAATTAGCATAGAATCCACTCCTCTCAAACTCATCAACCAGAGAAGTAAGGCCTGGAAAGCTCCTCCACTGGAACTATTCTTCCTCAAGGAGAGCAAGAAAGGAATCAGCATCCCAGTCCTCAGTGCCTAGCATGTGTACTGTCCTCCAAGAGACTTCAACATACTCAGTTTACCAGTAGAAAATATGAGACTCAAAAATATTGGTTGACATGATCCTTATCACCCAGTAAATATAAGACAGAACAGTACTCTAAATCTGGTTTCCAGAAAGATAACCACAGTATCAGGTAAAATGCTCTTGCAGGCAGTTGTCAATGTCTGCTGGTGGGTGATCAACTTACAACTTGAATAAGTGTACTCAACTGATGCTCAGGGGTGCTCTTCCAGCCTAGAAGGTACCTGCTGAGTACCTAACATATCCTGAGAGTTTGAATATAGTGACATGACAGCATTACAAAACTGCAGTACAAAAGAAAAGAGCCTAGGACTCAAGGGGGTCTTTGAGTGAAGGAGGCAAAGCAGAATACACAACCTGGAAGCTGGGTGTGTTGGCTCACATGTGTAATTCCAGATCATGGGAGAGTGAGAAAGGAGGGCTTTCAGGAATTTTAGTCTAATCTTGACTGCACAGTGAGTTTCAGACTCAAATGGGAAAAAACAGAATAAGGTCTAGGACTCACATCAATTCTGCTGGGTTCCTACACTATGAAGTGACTCAAAGCACTTGCAGTTAGCTTTGGACATGAAGTTTGAGGAACCTAGGCTGACTTTGAGGGTCAATGCAATTGGTAAAAAGGCTGGATCCAGGGTGTTCACTGAACTGTGGTAGCCAGTATAAGTTAACTCCAGAAAGGACAAGTCCTTGCTGTTATTCCTTCATAACTTTGACTACTATTGTTTGTCTCTTAGTCCTTAATAAAGTTATTTTTCAAAACAAAAAAAAATGTTCTAAAATGAACCAAAATAAGATGCTAACTATTCTGAGATTGATGCCAAAGAAGCATGGCCAGAGATCCTAGAAGATCCAAAGAAGGACCAGTGAAACCAGTAAACACTGTGATAAATACCTAGACAGAAGATCTGGCCAACTTCTTTTTCATGGGCTTTCTTTATTTGATTTAAAATACCATCTAAACCCAAAACACTAGAAATTGGGGTAACAATTGAATGTTTGAGTTCTTCCCATTTTCAGGTTTATAGAAAGAAAATAGTGACCAATGAGCCACATGAATTCATACACTCAGGATTGGAGATTACAGAGCAGCCTTTGACCTTGATCCCTGCCATGGAATTTCAGGGTTTGGTGTAGACTGGTAGAGCATCATCTGCAGTCATGTTTTTCTAGAGGTATGGAGCTTCTTCAATGAGCAAACAGAGAATCTGTCTAAATGTGATGATGTCCTTCCAGTGGGAAATATGGTCCTTTCTAACATATTTCCCTGTGTCTACTCTTGGGATAACAAGCCAGATAGAGAGAGCTAGGGGATTATTTGGGACAAGTATTAAATCTTTTCAAATAACATGATTCACCAATCTTTTCAAGACTCCTCACTTTTTTTTCTAATCTCCCTCGGTATTGCCCATTATCCTGGTTTCTTACATCTGGTTGGTTGAATTCCTTCTCTCATTCCACAGAGATTCAATTTATGTACTACACATGCATCTTCTTTATGGATACAGATTAATGACATTTTTAGCATCTACTTATTGTATAAATATCATGTGGAGTGAATCAACAAGCATGAATTTCCCCACATAGAGAATCTCTCTAGATGCCCATTATAATTAGCCTCCTGTCTATGCTTTTAATTAATCAAAACCTACCCTTTTTCTCATTCTTAATTTATTTGACAGTTTCATTTAGGTATAACTAGAAAACAATAAATTGTACATATTTAAGCTAATAATCCGTTAAGACTTGTGTATATTATACCAATGAAACTGCCACCACAATCATAAATACCATCCTCTATCAAGTTTCCATATCCAATCTTCTTCTTCTTGTCTCTCTTCATTCCCTCTGACATAGTTCACTGTCCCCAACAAACATACTTTCTTTTTCTAATCATCTCATTGGTGTCCATTAATGTACAAAATGGATTTTGGTGTGAAATTGTCATACCTGTTGTATACTTTTGTCATATTCATTCCCCTTTATTTTATCTCCTTGTCCCCCGGCCCTCATCCCCTTTCTCTTTCCTGGCATTCCTTCCACTTTTATGACTTCCTGCTCCTAAAATTCCATTAATGCATGAAAACATGCAATATTTGTCTTTCCAATTCAACTATCTTTTAAAGCTTATTTTGCTTAACATGGTAATCTCCAGTTTCATCAATTTTCTTTCAAACTACATGACTGGTTTCACTCTGCTTGGATTTGATCATACATTCTACCAATTTTATAATCATATTTTTACATGATTCTTTTTCGTGTAGTAATTTTGAGGTTCACCCATACTTATATAATTCAGTAATTCACTTATTTTGTAGTTGAGTAGTTTTCCACTCCTTGGGTGGACCATTGTTGGATTTATACCTCTCTCTTCTGATGGATATTTATATAGCTGACAGTTGGAGTAATTATTAGTAGAGTTGCTGAGATCCATTGTGCATTAGTGTTTGTATGGCCATATGCTTTCCTTCCTTGTTGACAAATGCCTGAAAATAAAATGGTTAGATCATATGTCATTTGTATGTCTAGTTTTTAAAAGCTTTCAGTGTATTTTCCAAAGATATTCTACAATTTGCATTGTCATCAGCAAACTGCAAACCTCCTTTGTTCCACATTGTCTTCAGAAGTAATAATATTGGGTCTTGTTAGTTTTAGCTGTAACAATATTTATGTATCCAGTATCTCACTGTAAGGGTTTTGTTTATTTGTTTGTTTTGGTTTTGGTTTTTCAAGACAGGGTTTCTCTATGTAACATGTAACAGTCCTGGCTGACCTGGAAATCACTCCGTAGACCAGGTTGGCCTCTAATTCACTGAGATCTGCCTGCCTCTGACTTACAAGTGCTGGGATTAAAGGCATGCACCACCACCACCTGGCTTCTCACCATAGTTTTAACTTGTGGATAGTATGATGCCCATTTAGTGATCTCTTTCTGTGTTTTTAATTTGCATATTATCAGTGACTAGTGAGGCTCAGAAACTTCTCACATGCTCTTTTAATTACCAGTATATTCCCTTGGTACATTTCAAGTCTCTTGTTATTTTTAAAATTTGCTTATTCCTCGCTATTAAGTTTAGAGAGCACTTTGTATATTCTTAATACATTCTTTATCATGTGTATATGTTGCAAATATTTCCCAAGGTTTGAGTATTGTCTTCCAATTATATTAAAAGACTCTTAAAGGATCAAAAATACATATTAATTTTGACAATTACACATTGCAATTTTATTAACTGGAGCTGGAAAAGTGGGTTGTTACACTGAAGGAATCTTTGCTTGACACTAAATCACAAAAATTTTCAATAGGTTCAACAAGTTTAAGGTTTACAGTTAAGATGATGAACCACTTTTATCTTAACATTTTAATACCTATGAGAAAGTCTGAACCAAGTTTTCATCACATAGAGATGCTTAACTATTCACTTTCAATCTTTTTTTGGTTTTTAACAGTCAGTAATCCCTATTATGTGGGTATTTTGTTCAACACTATTCTGTTCAGGTCAACTACTTGTCCATCTATTCACACAGTACACTGTGCATTAGTATACTGTTTAGTGAACCTTCATAACAGGTTTTGAAGTTAGAAAGTGTTAGCCCTTTAGTGCTGTGGATATTGCTCTGTATAAATAAAATGGTGATTGGTCAGTAGCCAGACAGGAAGTATAGGCAGGACAAGCAGAGAAGAGAATTCAGGAAAAAGGAAGGCTGAGTCGGGATACGCTGCAAGCCACTGCCATGACAAGCAAGATGTAAGGTACCTGTTAGCCACGAGCCACATGACAACTTATAGACTAATAGAAATGGGTTACTTTAAGATATAAGAACAGCTAGCAAGAAGCCTGAGCCATTAGGCAAAACAGTTTATATAATATAAACATCTGTGTGTTTATTTTATAAGTGGACTACCAGACTGCCTGGGCTTGGCAGGACCCAGAGTGAAAACTACACTTTAGCTTTACCACAGTAGTTTGGATTATTGCACTTCCCTTGAACTTTAGACACGCTTGCCAATTTCTATACAGGAACATGCTGGGGATTTTTTTTTTTAATTGGAAATTGCATTGTACCTAAAGATCAATTTGAGGAAACACATCATCTGAACATATTGACCCACTAATTTGTGAACATAGTGTATCTATTTATTTAGAACATATTCAATTTCTCTCACCAATATTTTACATTTTCAATAATAGAAGAATAATTTGTCAAGCCAGGCTACATGGGAGGCTGAATCAGGAGGACCATAAGTTCAAGGCCTGCCTAAGCCACAGAGCAAGTTCAAGGCCAAATTGTGCAACTTTTAAAAACACTGCCTCAAAATAAAAAGTAAAATAATCTAGGGATGTAATTCAGATGTAGAATGCTTACCTCATATGTGAAAAAACCTAGATTGAATTAGTCATACAGGAAAAAAGAAAGGAAGGAAAGAAAGAAAGAAAGAAAGAAAGAAAGAAAGAAAGAAGGAAGGAAGGAACATTTTTTTATATTTGATTGTATTATAAGCAGTATTTTAAATTTTTCCATTTCTAATGGTTATTTGCTAATAGAAATACTATTGCATTGTTATATACATCTTTTATTCTGCAATTTGGCACACTGGCTAGATCCAATAGTATTTTCAGTGTATTTCTATATTCACAAGGATTCTTGAAAAGGACATTCATTTTGACACAAATACCCACTCATGTTACCTACATTAAAAGACAATACATATTTCCCTTTCTTCCTTTTCCATCTTATTCTTGCATTGTTGCATTGTCTAGAATCTCCAGTACAGTGGTGAACAAACATGGGTGGAGGAGATGCTCTTGTTTTAGGATGAAAGCATATGACGTGAATTAGCAAGATTCCATCCAATGTTATTGTTATATATATTAAATATATTATGTTTAATATAATAAAACATTAAAGTACTGAATATTTTTCTTACCAAAATTACTCATAATTTTGCAAAGCTCAAAATTACTCATCAAACCTGAAAATGGTCAGAAAAAGGACAAAGAATAAAGATAACTATAACAGCAGATTTTTATACTAGAAACCACATAAGCAAGAAGACAGTGAAAATATATTTTGAATGCTAAAAGAATAAAACTGCCTTCCTATACCAAGCAAGAATATCTTTCAAAACATCAAATAATGAATTCCATTGAAAGTGATAACTGTGTTATCAAATACGTACATGTGTGTGTGTGTGTAAAATTTATATGAGTATTAAATATATATGTATAATTTTTATTTTAAAATTTAAAACACATCAAAGAATAATTGAGCATTTAAAGGAAAACATTAACAATGTAGTCTAGAGTGTTATGTCACATACAGAGAAAAATGTCTGACAACATGGGAACAAAGGAGAGGAAAGAGACATAGACAATATGGTAAAATTACCACATTATGTGTGAACTAGTATGACATCACTTGAAGGTTGATTACAGGTTAAAAGCCCTGAAACAACCACTACAATAGAAGAGTAAAGAGTTATAAGTAATAAGTCATGAAAACAAAATAATAAAATATAGTCAAGACCAAAGAAAACGTGAAAAACACAGATATGAACAAGTAGGAAATAAAATGGAATGACAAATTTAAATCCAACCATTAATTTATCAATAATTGGGGCTGGAGTGATGGATCAGCAGTTAAAAGCACTTGCTTCTCTTGCAGAGGACCTGGGTTTGGTTCATATCACCCACATCACAGCTTACAACTGTCCTTAACATCAAGGCCAAGGGATCTAGAGCCCTTGTCTGGCCTCCACCAGGTACCAGGCACATACATACATGTATATAAAAAAAAAAAAAATCAATGTGTGTGTGTGTGTGTGTGTGTGTTACATACATTTTAGGATTATTCAAGTCAGGACTATGACTTACCATCCTTCCCTCATGGCATCTAGCACAAATTACATACAAGGGCTTTCTAAATAATAACTAAGAATATTTTTCACTCAATGGACTTCAGACCATAGCTCTTCATTCTTGTTCTGAGGAAGAGAGTGGAGCATCATGAGCTTGCTACCTCCCTGAGTCCATTCTTTTTTTTTTTTTTAATCCTTTTTATTTATTATATTTGTGTTTTAATTTTACACATCAGCCATGGGTTCCCCTGTCCTCCCCCTCCCGCTCCCACCCCCCTCCTTCCTTCTAGCCCCTCCCCTCCATTCCCATCTCCTCCAGGGCCAAGACTCCCCTAGGGATTCATTTAAACCTGATGGATTCAGTACAGGCCGGGCCAGTAAAGCCGTCTTTCTGTAGCCTCAAACTCCCTCCAACGATTTCAAATCTGAGTTTTTTTGTGTCTTTGAAAAAGTCCCTGTTGTGAGCAGAGGTAGATCTGATGGGGAGAAAGAATGTCCACTCTGAGCTTCCTAAATCTGGCCTCTGCTTCCTGTAGTGGCCAACTCTTTGCTCATCTGCTTCCTTCTGCCCTTCTCATGCTGTGACTGTCACATATTAGTTATGTAGGCCCACTAACCTCCCTAGGAAAGATTTCTAGATGATCTGAAAACCCTACTGACTGTATTTAACAAGCAAACTATACCTCGTGAAACAGCATCTTCAGGACACTGCCCCACAGTATTCTCTGAGCTGGCAATGTGGCTCACCTATTTCCCTGTCCAGTACTTAATGGAGCTTCCTTACAAGCAGGAGCAACTTATGTTTACTCTGTACCTTCCCAGGGTGTCATCACCTTAGGACAAGCTCTTGGTCATCCTGATTTCTTGCAAGCACTATACCTTATTCTAGCTAATGAGGAAGGTTAGTCATTCTCTTACAGACTCAGTATGTTTGGATGCCCTCTTGTCGCCTCATGGAGTGGCCTTTCTGCCCTGGCCCCTCCCCTGTGGAGAGAGGGATGATTCTCCTTCCATGACAGTGTTCCACCAGATGTGGCTTCCCATACCCTTGACTTTATCTTAATAAATAATCCTCCATATTTAGCAAAAATCATTGCATCTTTGTTTAGGGATTAGGACTGGAGATATATTTAAACTACACTGAGCACTGGTAATCCTGAAAGGGCTAAAGCAATCCTGATAGTGTTATGGGGCCAGCGCAGTTACTGCAGTCACTCAGCTGCAGATGTTATTAAAGCAGCAGTCTGGGCTCAGCATGATGCAGATAAGCAGAGCCAGTATGTGTGTTCACATATGTACACATTGCTTTAGTTTGCAGGAGTGCTTGCAAACATACATGCTTGCATACTCCAAATGTATAAATTCATAATTATGCTTGGCAATCATACAAATTCATATGAGCCTACAGAAGCACTTGGGAAATAGTGGCTGTCCATGAACATAAAAGTATGTATACCCAGCTGTGGCATTTTAGGACACTGAAATGTGTCTAAGTAGTTAGGCACATGTAGCCACTCACCTGCACTTTTCCATCCGCACATCTAGAAATAGTTGCTCAGTAGTCCCCTAGCACAAAGGACAGTGCTGGGAGTGGGAGTCCCTGGCTTGCAGACACATAATTCCAAGCAGCTTTGATGACTTAAGAGTGTTTCTTCCTACTTTTATGCACATAGATCTCTATCTCCTGGGGGTTTTAGCAAACATTTCTTGTCTGCCTTATGATAATAGGAAACCCAACTTCAGCCTAATCAATTTGGCCCTCTTGCCCCAGGAGATAAGATACCACTAATAGCATTAAAGTATCTCAGCTCCTTGCCCACAGTCTGGTGTGGGGCTACCACCCCAACCACTAGTGGCTTTGACATTTCCTTCATTTACCCATGCATCACCTTAGTAGGTATCTCTCAAATTCCTGCCAACTACCCAGATCTGTGCAATAGGGTCTGTAGGCTATGGGTACATATATAAGACATAGATCTTGAGATCTTGCAGGAACAAAAGGCTTACCAAGTAACAACAGCTATTGGATAGTAAATGACAGCTATCAGTGATGTAATAATGCTAATGGAGCCAATGAGCAAGTGTTGAAGGTTCCCAAGAATACGCTAGAATATTCATTCTAAGTACTTGTGGGACTCAGTGTATAATTAGGCTCACAGCTATTATTCACTATGATGATGTGGTAAGGACACAGAGATGGATCATAGGGGAAAGTCACAAAGAGCATCTGAAGGAATTGATGGGCTGGTTTCTGTATGCTCTCCCTCCCTTAGCAAGAGAAGTGCAGCAGCATGTATGTGGTGTGTCTGCCTGGGTGAGCAGTTAGAAACACAATGCCAAGGCTTCCACTGAGGTAGGTCAAATAGGTACTTTCTGTTTAGCATATACCACAACTCCGGACTCCCAGAAGAAAATCAGGTTCTCAGCATAAACTCAGTCTGGACACAGTGAGTCATCCTTATCATTGAGGAGACACATTATATGGGTGTGCAGAGGTGACCAGTCAAGTTCCAAGGTATAATCAGCCAAGGGCACATTTGTACTCAGGTCTAAGATCTGTGGTGTCAAGACCACTCTTGTTCTCTTTCCCTAGTAGTGAAAAAGGTAAACATCTTTGGAAAAAGTGGGATGAGTATGAGCTAGGATGCTTAATGATTCAGGGACTCTTGAATTGAGTCATAGAGTATGGTGGCATCTGGCCAGGCAGAAGGAATAAAAAGCAGAACATAGATAGGGTGACTCTGTTTCGTTCTTACTGGGAGATCAAAGAACAGTATAAGGAGAGTAGTGAGCAGAAACAACGGTGTTCTCAGACCACTTGATCAAAATTCATGAGGATCTGCTGCAAGCTAGAAACTAACAGACATTGAAAATTTAAAGCCAGAATTCAGTCCTTAAAGATTTCTTAGACAAGAAGAGAACAAGACAAGCAGCTGAATGATAGTGGGACAGGTGAGGAAGAAAGTCCTTGAGCATTCAGACCCAGCCAAGACTTCAGAGACGGAGCTTTCCAGATGAGGAGGTAGGAACAGAAGTGTGGGATCCCTCTACTGCCTATGCATAGCAGATAAAGGGTTTGGGTGCTTTTAGATGCATCTGTTTTGTTTTTGTTTGTTAGTTTGTTTTCTTGTATTTGTTTTCTTATTTGCAATCAGCAGGGCAAGCTAACATCCAACCACATAACTGTTAATGTTTCTGAATGTTCACTAAGTACATATATTATAGAAAGGATGCTCAGGTTCACTGTTAAGGGGCCTGTCATGGTCATTCCTATTATTCTTTGTTTTTCTGATATAGATTCTCATGTAGTCCAGACTCACCTTAAACTTGTTATATAAATGAGATGGCCTTGAACTCTTGATCCCCCTATCTCCATCTGTCAAGGCACAGGTGCATGGTATTGTTCCCTACTTGTCATGACTATTGATCCCTTCTTTCTCCAACTCATATCTAATGTATCTGCAAGTCCTCCTGTCATTGTTTCTAAGCACACCCCAGAAGACTACCTCTTATCATGGGTACTGCTGGCCATGAAATCCAAATCACCATCATCTCTCTTATAACTGACATATTTGCAATAGCAAAAATGTTTCCTTTAAAATATAAATCAGGGCCAATGAGATGGCTCAGTAGGTAGGAGCACTGATCAGTCACCAAGCCAAGCTTGACTGCCTGAATTTATTATCTGATTCTTGAGAATGGATTCCTGCCAGTTGTCCTCTGGCTTCTACATGTGCTCTATGGCACACACCAGCACCAGCACACACACACACACACACACACACACACACACACACACACACACACACACACACACTTTAAATATTTTAATATGTAAGTCAAGTCACATTATTGTCTTGCCTAAAACCTTACAAATGCCTACCATTACCCTTAGTACACTCTGAGCTTTACACCAATGTCTCATGACCCATGGCTGCCTCTCTCCCATCTGGACATCATTCTCCTGATCTCCTTTCCAATCCAGAACACAGAAAGTTATTCCTCTTAGGAACTTTGCACTTTTGCTGCCTCTACTCCATTCTCTCTTTCCCAGAATACCAGGTCACTGGCTCCTTTTGCTTATGCAGGTCTTGGCTAAGAGGCATCACTCAAAGAGCTCTCACTAGCTTCTCCATGCCAAACTCCACATGCCCAACCTACACATTCCTTCATCTCCATGGCTATTTGGTTACCTAATCTTATTTAACTGTTTATTCAATGGTTTGTCTGTCCCCTTTCAATAACAGTGTAAATTCTCATGTAGAGGTTTTGCCTAGCTCATCGCTACAGCATGTAGAAACACAATCAACAACTCAGTGTTGAATGAATGAATTATACATTGGCTAATATGCATGTTACTACACCTGAAAAAAGTGACTTAAGAGAGAAAGAACTGATTTTGGCTCACTGTTGGTTTCACAACATAGGTCTGTGACCCGGCTCCTGGAGGAAACTTGTATGCCTGCATTGGTAAGAGCACAAGGTGACTAGCTCATAGGTCACTGAATCAGGAAACAGAGAGCTTGGAATAGAATCAGGGTTGTGCTAGAATGTTCAAGGCCTGCCCCCTCCCCTGTGATCCACTTTCTCCAGGTAGGCCTGGCCTATTCAATGTTCTGCAACCTCCTAAAATAATGGGACTGGTTGGGGTCTAAACGTTCAAGACATGAGCCTATGAGGGAAACAAAGGCAGTTGGACAATGGCAGGTGTGTATGAGCAACAGCTGTAGGGTCACAGCTCTCCCTCAGAAGGATTAGTATGAGTAAGGTAAGCCCAATCCTGAGAGCCCTGGTGAACTGTCCAGAATAGCAAGACAGAAATTCCTATCTGCCTGGGCTGGAACAATAGAATTGCAGTTATATAGTTAAATTCAGGGAACATGAGGTAAGACATAAGTGCAGCGATAGACACAGCCTTTTCTTTTCTCCTAGAGCCAGCACACTGGAGTCAACTGGCCACATTGGTAACTTTAGGAAAGAACAGAAGGAGCAAAGTCAGAAGGACATTTAACCAAGGAACCAATCAGACTTACCCCATGCACATCCCCGCCATGGGCTAGCCCTAAATGGGCTCCTATGGATCCATTTATGAAAGACTTAAAGAGGACTTTGGGGGTATAAACAGAGCTCTCCAGAAGCAGAAAATGATGGAAGCACCACACACACACACACACACACACACACACACACACACACACACACCAATATCCAGCCAAGCTGGCTTTCCCAAAGCAGGGAACAGCACTAGCTTATGAATTCAACTCCAGTTCTAACTCCATCTCTCCTTCCAATTTCTGTGAGAAACTAAGACAATGTTCTATATGGTAACCCAAAGGCATTATTCAGCTACATGGAATTAAATGGGAGAAGATGCAAGATCTGTGAACACTATCCATATGAAAAAAAATATGATAGGAGAGATCCCTGCCCTTATTGGAAACTCTGGGTCCTAGGTGGCCTATACCCACTCCTCTCACTGCCAGGGAATAGAACTGCACTGTTTATAAGGCTGCAACTCCCCAGCAGATGGTGAATCAGACCTCGATGTCTCTGTGTGTGCTTTGTACATTTTACTTGTTGGTAATGAATTTACAAAACCTTTAAGTACGGAAAACAGAGCCTTCCCACGAACTGAACAGATGGGAGAGGAGGTTTTCTAAAGGCTTTTCAAAGTGGCCCCCTTTCCCCCCCTCCCGGCTTAACATCTCTCTGTGTGTCTACAAATGGTTTATTAGTTGGGGGCGAGGGAGAATCTGCTCGGCCTTTCTTTCTCCAGATTTCTGGAAAATGCAAGGCAGTCTGGCCACAGTCAGGAGACCATTAGCAAGATGGCACTGGGTCCTGGCCAAGAACTTCCAACAGCCATATCCTGGAGTGTGACATAACTCATAGAGAGACCCAAGAAAGGGAATTCCATGCAATGCTCACTCTGACTGCCTGGGGGAGGTCAAGAGGCACAAAACTTCATTCCAAGAATCCATAATTGAATAGACTACAGTTGTAAGCCAGAGGTTGGTTTCATCAATAGCCCTTATATCTTCTCTTCCCTAAAGCCATATCCTGAACCTTGTCACCTGGAATTATGCATCTGTGTCAAGGGGTCACATGAACCATCTCTTTTTGGACTCCTTTTCTTATTGCTGTGTGGGTGTGGGTGTAAGATGTATGTGGGGATGCACATGTGGAGGACGCAGGACATTTTTTGTAGAGTTGGTTCTCTCCCCTCATCTTCATGTAAGCTCCAGGAATCCA